>NW_015505821.1:355292-370290 GCF_001515645.1 Sinocyclocheilus grahami
CAAAATATGGGTAGGACACGAAGGGGGGGGGGGGTGGGGGTGGGGGGGGGGGGGGGGGGGGGGGGGGGGGCCTACCACATCTTCTAAATGTTCATTTTGGTCATGGAAATTAATAGCACCATTATAGTAATCCCCATAACATTACAGGTACTGTTTTATTTTCAGTCTCTAACAGAAAGCATTGACCAACCACCAATTTGAGACAAACAGACAGAAGAAATTGCCTTAATACACAGAATTCTCATATGACACCATACTGAGAATTTGACAGCAGCTCAGATTCTCTGAATACTGAGTCACTACAACATTTTCTTGTCCAAATCTAAATCATGTCATTGATATGAACATGCTATGACAGGCCTTTTTTATTCAATTTTTCCAAACTATACTAAACTAGGAAACTAGGCTTACCTAATTTTGAAAAGTACCGGTATATATATGCAACTATGCCTTTTGAATTACATGTCACAATGTCCTCCTGGATTATTTTGTTTGAAGTTAATTATTAATGGACAAGACTGATACAGACTGTGAACACATTCTGTGTAGAAGGTCACCATCTTGTATTAGTTGGAAATGCAAAAAGACAATGTTTTTGAGTAAACACACCACGTCGGAGCGTAGGCCTATACTTTGTGCCTGATTGAACTTGGGTTGGCATATGTCATATGTCTCTCAAAATATCACACTAAAACAATACATGGCAAATATTTAGATATTTTGTTGAGGAGCATTTGTTTCTCTAAAGCTTCAGGATTTTCTCTGCTTCTCTGCTCGATCATTCATCATGCAATTCAGCACGCTCTCTATGTTGCAATGTACTGTCACTGTGGGTGGCACCTTGGTGATCCTCCTCAATCTCATACATTAGGGTCTGTATTCTCAGTAAATATTGCCATGGAATCTTTAAACATCGACCTCCATTCTCGTTTTTGTCACTAGGAATTCATGTTTGAGATCATTGAGAGGTCAGGATATTTTTAAGCTACTAGACTCAGATAGATAGATAGATAGATAGATAGATAGATAGATAGATAGATAGATAGATAGATAGATAGATAGATAGATAGATAGATAGATAGATAGATAGATAGATAGCCAGTAAAAGTGAGGCAGCAGGATTTCATTGAATTCCCTGCTGTTATTTGCAGGAATGTGTTACTTGGAGCTCCTATTTCAAAGCTTTTAAACCACAAAAGAGGCCTTCAAACAAACCTATGTTTCTCTTTTTTGCCATTTGCACTTTTACCCCATCATTTATCTGATGGAACACAAAAGGGCCAGCAGGTTAAGCTTATGATTCATCTGTGTGAACCCGATAACTGGATCTCTTTCTTTCCAAATAAAAGATGCAAAAATGTCTGTGGCGACAGTAAACATTCCGGAGCGAGACAGGAGTTTGTTCTGGCTATTATCTGGCACAGCTGTGACAACCCCTGTTGGCTGCAGGTTTGTGGCCAACCAAAGCATGTTTACCTGGAAATGAATCTCAAAAGTAGTGCGACGGGGAATGTACACAACGCCGGATGGATGCAGAGGGGGGAAAAAAGCCCAGTCTTGCCATTGAAATGCCATTCAAAGCCAAAGGGGTGGTACGGAAGATATTGCACAGGGGCCTGGGCGCAAACAGTGGTGTAAATGGGCTAAAGGACTTCCTCAAATACGCACATTTTGATATTGAGAAGCATTCGCCGAGGACTGCCCCGTAGTGTGCTTCTGTTTGGTCTGTATCCAAGGCCCACTGCAATACGCTTCTCTTGTCATGTAAAAAAGACCACGGCACAATCATGCATGCCTCAAACAAGGTGCCAATCCACATCCAGCGAGCCCAGCGTACTGGAGGATCTGAATGCACAAAATCAAACATTTCTTCATTTCGGCTAAATGGCCAAACCGGGCAGAAGTTAAACGGGGTGACAGAGGGAACAAAACAAAGCCTTTCGACGGCTTGAGATGGTAAATCTCTTAATTGATCAGATTAATGCATTATAATGCTTTGGCATGTCTGACAAACTATTACCCCTCTGAGGACAAAAAGGTTCGGATTAAATCCGTTATTTTAATCCTTCCATTTTAATGTATGCCACAGCAAAAATGTAATATCAAATAACCCTTCACTGCTATTCATCAGTGAGGGAACTGCAAAGTCAACACACGTTTTAATTACAAGCCAAAAGCAATTAAACGTGAGGACAAGCGTCAGTATGCTAATTAAATGGCAGGCTCCCGTGGGAAGAGAAGCTCTTAAATATCACCGCTATCAGTCCAGATTGAGCACTACAAGCTGCCATCGTTCACACTCACCTGACACATTTTCACCTCCAAGCTGCAGTAAAGTAAACACAGGCTTGATGGTAAGCAATTCATTAGGGAAAGTTATTAAAGCATGTGTAATGTGAAGTTAGTAAGAGATTAGAGTTTCCTGTGTTTCCTTGCCATCCTTCTCACCTTCCATTAGTAAGAAGAAATGGTAATAGAGGAGTGCTACTTTTTGGATCTTTAAGATATAGAAAGGCCAGAAATCCACATATCTTCGATTCTGCCAATCCTTATCGGAGTTTCCGCCGGACTAACTGACTGATGCAGGCATTCAGCCCCTTAAGAAAACAATCACGTTTCAGTTTTACATCAGTCAGAAGCCATTTGACTGTTCCAATTTTCCATTATTCCCGTGTCTGCCGGAGGGCAGTCTTATCTGTATTCCGGGCTGATAGGTGATAGTGAGTTTGGGATTAATGTAGTTGGAATGAAGGCTGACCCAAGACAACCATCACCAAGAGCTTTACTCTGTGTTTTCAGCTTCACGTATTCATGAATTGACTTCTTTCATGAATTCTATATGCCTATTAAATATTTGTTACAGAATTTTTTTAAGCCTTAAATAGCTTTTAAGCCCGTAAAGTCCACTGTAGTGTATTTGATACATTTAAATAATCAACTTGATCAAAGCTTTGCTGAAAAACCTGTTGAACACAATCTACTATGCCTTTTAGTATAACTGTACAAACATCCACACTGTAAAAATAATTCCGTAAAATGTAAGGTAAAAAACCGGCAGCTGTGGTTGCCGGAATTTTACCGTAAAAAATACGGTAGCAACGTTTTAGGTTTTACGGCTTTAACTTAAATTTACAGTTAAATACCGTAATTTCATTAACTGATATAAGGTTAATATACCAACCTACTGAAGTACTGAAATCTGTTTTGTACCTTTGTAATACACTGATAACCACCAAATGCAGGTGCTGATGAGAAAGTCACATGATGAACCAAAGCCTATCACAAGCAGCTTTTAAATAATAACATATATAGAAGGTGCACAGTGTCATTCACACAGATACTAAACACCATCATGGTAACGCACATGAAACTGAAATAATGCAATAAACATTAACAACATTAGGTGTAACACACAACCCTAATATACAAAACTGATAAGAAAAAACTAAGAATAAACATAGTTATTTCAACAAAATAACATCAAATTTGAAATGTAATGCAGGGAATTCTGGGAATGTCAATTTACGGTTATTCACTGTAAATTATAGTCTTTTTCACTTCCAAAAATGGTATACTACCATAAAATTAATGTCCAATACAGTTTTTCACCGTATATAGTAGGGGAATTTACCGTTAATCATTTAACAGGTTTTTACTGTAGTATTTTTACAGTCTTTTACCGTTAAATTCACGGTCATTTTCATCTTTACTGATTTTTATTAATTAAACGTAATAATGACATTTATATTGTAACTTTTACTGGACTGAAGCAGCTTAGCTTTACTGGATTATCCAGACATCATTTTTTTAGAAAAACCATGTTAATATGTGAGAATCAAATATGAGGAATGTTTATATCATCTTACTAAGACATTATTGGGAGATATAGAGTGACAACTGATACTTCTATAATTTTATGTAAGTATCTGCTATATTGTTATAAAGATCTCATTGATTTACATTACACGCTGTCAGAATTTCATCTTACTTTTTGGCCATATAAATATCAGCATTTTCACCAAATAGCATATTTTTGCTCAGTTTTGGCGTTTGAATAAAATTGAGGTGTTTTCATTCCCCCTCCTTGAATATGAGCTCCATATTGCCACTATATCATACTACATGGCAAATAAAAGCCTGATCAAATGTGACACAAAACATTAAAAAAAAACTTTTTTAAAGATTTTGTCTAAAAGTTAAACAAACTGTTCCATTTAAAAAAAAATGATATTCCTGGCTATTATTCCATATACCCTTTAAGAGGTTAATCTTATGTACGAATGCTTAGATGTTGATGCTAATAAACACCGATATGTGTTGATATCTGCTGGGTCACCTGTCCCAGTGTGAGTTTCCATCAGACTCATGAGGGAATGTTATTAGAACTCTGCTCTGCAATTCCTTCCTGCCTCACCTGAAGATCCATCCATATGCAGATGGCTAATTTGTAATGTTTACTGGAAAACAGCATGGGGGAACCAGGGAATCTTTTTGTCATCCCAGCCGTTCATTCAAAGGTCCCCCAGACACCGCCGCCTCAACATCAGTGCCCAATCTGTGTTTGCTTACCCATGAACAGTAGCAGAACCCAGGGAGGGGAGCCCATAAATTCAAGCTCTGTTTTACAGGCCTGGATAGCTAACAAGCTAGCCCGCTAACAAGGAGACTCCAATAGCGAGCGCCTCAACAGATTAGCACCTCATCAGCCTCCCGTGGCTAAGGACAAATATAGCCTTCCCTCCCATAAAATACAATGGGATCGCCAGCGATAAACAACACCCCAGCGGGGGTCCGATTCCCCCTCACTAAACTTCCTGACCTTCCCCTTCTCTCTGCCTCACAGCTGCCTGAGCCACCAAGTCCTGCTCCAGCCCAATTGGAGAGTTGTGTGTATTTCAGGTGAGCAAATATTGCCACTTGCTTGAGAGTTCAATGGTTGCCCCTTTCAGAGGTTGCGTATTGCAGTCACTCACTTGCAGGAAGTAGGTGTGAAGCTATGGGAATTCCTCTCAGCACAGCTGGAGTCATCCAATTAGCCCAGTCTTGGATTGGCCCTTAGATTTCAGCCTCTTTGTGGATTCTGTTGGTCTCATTTAACTGAGAAGGGAAAGGGAAAGTGTCATTTTTTTTAAACATACAGGATTCTGTAGCTCACAGTAACGGTGAGTTTTGAGAATTGACCTGATCGAGCATGTGCTGTTTTTGAGGCACCTTTGTCCTCATTAAGCATTTACAAAGGTGCCAACTGGCTATTAAGCTCCTACCTTAATGGAAAGACAGTTGAAGTGACCTGAACTGAATTGGCGCTGAACTGAAAAGTTTTCAACAGAAGTGGGAAAGGAAATCATGTGCAGCTTGATCGTGGGAATTTTTAGTGATCAGATGAACAACTCCTTCTTCAAATCAAATCACAAATGCAGCACCTTGCAGTTTTACAGACAGGAAAATGTACACAGAAAATAAATTATATCATTATGCACAGTATACAAAACAGTTTCAGAAGGAATGAACTGAATGCTTCAATGCTCTTTAGTTAACAGTTGCCAAGTTCATTATAATGTAATTAATTTTTTCATAATAGAACCTCTGGTTGTACTCTCATAGTGTGTGTATGATTATGTCATTTTCCAAAACCTTCACACTCATTGTTTCTCGGTGTTGAAACTAACTCCCAACCTTCACCTGAATCTATTGCAATTTATAATTCTAACCATAACAATCCTAGGATCACTTGATCTATCTAGCATTTTAGCATTGAAAATACAGTTAATAAACTAATAAATACATGAAGAAATACGTTGAGCTTACACTTTATACTAGTGCTGTACTACACTGGTGCTTGCAAAAATTTGATATGGTAACATTGTGTTACTCCCTTTGTTTATTGCTTATGGTTGTAAAATGTTATAATATTCATTGAGAGATTTATAATATTCACTGAGAGAGAGAGAGAGAGAGAGAGAGAGAGAATAGATTCATAATTGTGTGTTTCATAAACTGGAAAACAAAAGGATTAAGCACGTTTTTATACTCTAATTTCTTAATTTAAATTTGTCCACCAACAATGTCCAACAGTGCACGTGCATCACAGAAAAAGTTTTCTAAAATTATGTTATACATGAGGGATGGCCATGATGTAAAAATGTACATAAATAATTTTTACCCCAGAAATATTTAAATGTTTATTCATTCTCAGAGAAAATGTTACCTTTGAAAAATGGTACCTTTAGGGGAACTATAAATTGTCAATGGGACACTACCCTTAAAAGGACATCTCTCTACCTTATTTACCTTCGTAGGTTCATAGTAGTACCATACGATTTTACTTTGGTAAGGTACTTTACTAAGGTACTAATATGCACCTTTTAGGGTTAGATAAGGTGCAAAGTTATCATTTTAAGGATAGTGTACCACTGATAACCTGTTGTACCCGTAAAGGTACATTTTTGACACTTTTGTCCTCCAGTCTTTCACCATTTTTTTTAGATCATCATATTTACTAAAATGTAAAATGATGGATTTTCATATTTTAAGTCTGGGACCGCATAGCAATAGAGAAATATAGCAATAGTAAATGAATGCATGATAAAATATTTATAAGACAAGAACGGGATGTGTATATATATATATACACACACACACACACACACACACACACACACATAAGTGCCCCCTATTTGAAGAAATACCAAAATCAATTGGCTTTATATTCAGTGCCCTCTATTCTTCCCTCTGCACTCTTAAAAATAAAAGGCTCTTAACATCTTTGGTTCTGTGAAGAACCTGTAACATCCATGGTTCTTTATACTGGAAAAGGGTTCTTAGGATGATTAAAATGTCATAAATATAATGGTTCTATTTAGGACAGTTTGCTGAAAGGTTCTGTGGGGAATCCAAAATAGTTCTTCGATATCATCTCTGCAAAACACTTTTTTTGGAACCTTTTAAAAATACATGACGTTTTCAGAGTCAATTATATATCCAGATGTTATAGGATCATACCAAACAGAATCAGAATTTCTGTCCACATTAGATGCACGTAAATGCCAACCCGTCAACAAAAGCAGCAGCATGTCACACGAGAACAGCTAACACAGAATGGCAGTGCTGTATGGGACAATGCATTCCAACAAGACGTAACGTCAAAGGCACACAGCTGGAGAGGGCTATGCCTCTGTGCTCAATCAAAACTCCAGATAGGCTACTCCACTCGGGGTGTCCATGAAAAAGACCCTCCTCTACTGCAATCAGCTCTCTCTCACCTCAAATTAATCTGCTCCCTGATCCTGTTTACTCTTTGTGTGTTTGCTTGTTTGTTGGTTTGTTTGTTTGCTATAATGCCTGTCGATGCCTTGCATTGTGAAGACAGACAGCAGCTAGACGACGCTCCACGTGGACCACCCTTGAAGCTGGCTGAAGAATGCTGATGCTAGTCTGAATTCGAGGGTGGTTTAATATGCATTTATGTTTGATCGGCAGAAGACTTCTGAAATGGAAAGAAGGTGATGTTTATCAGCTGATAATATTCCTAGTATACACAGCACAATGAAGGCTTACAGACCCAAAGCTCCCATATTTCAGAGGAACGTATTTTATTGATTGCTTGAGGACAGGTTATGTCTTATGAAGACAGATTTGGTCCATATGCAATTCTGATATGTCATAATAGTGACGTTTTTAACAGAATACATACAATATTTAGTTCAAAGTCCGATATTTCAAGACAGACTGGGGTACTTTATTGACTTCTGAGAGGACATTTCATGAATTAAGAAATATAATTAAAGTAAGCAATCAATAAATAAGCAGCTCAGCAATAACGAAACTATTGTTAATTAATAATTATATTACAAAAATATCACTGTACACTCTTAAAAATAAAGGTGCTTCAAAAGGTTCTTCAAGCGATGCCATAGAAGAACCATTTTTGGTTCCACAAAGAAGCATTCAGTCAAAGGTTCTTTAAAGAACCGTCTCTTTCTTACCTTTTTATAATCTGAAGAACCTTCTTTCGCCACAAAGAAACTTTTGTGAAACAGAAAGGTTCTTCAGATGTTAAAGGTTCTTTATGGAACCATTTAGACAAAAAGGTTCTTCTATGGCATCGTGAAGCACCTTTATTTTTAAGAGTGTAAGAAGTAAAAAGTGTAATAGTGGAGACCAGAGATGCTTTTAACATGGGGTGAGTTCAGTTTAGCCAATGAGAAACTAGCTACAGGTGTGAAAGAAGATAGTAGATATAGTAGAAGATTAAAAATTTTTTTTTTTTAAAGATTCAGAGTATTTTAACACACTCTGAAAAGCAATTCAGGGGCCCTATTACCACAACTTAAGTGCAATGTTGCAATACACTGTTTGCCATTTAACTGAAATTTCTGAAACCGATTTTTTTTTTTAAATCATGCATTGCATAGGATTGGATAAGGTGAATAAATGTTGATATATATATATATATATATATATATATATATATATTTATTTATTTATTTTTTTTTTTTTTTTAAGGGAAAAATTGACATTTAAGAGAGGTTTTGTTTTGAAGTTGTTGTGGTTAACATTGTGCTGAAGAGCAGGCTAGTGCTTGTGGTTAGGTTGTGTTTGGTTGTGGCTACGTGAAAGTGCACACTGACTCTATGAGCAATGATTGTGCTAATACTAGCAATGAGTAATATCTTACTTGTTTGTCACTTCTACATGCTAAATAAGTTACATTTAGCATGCATTACATTAGTTATTCATTTCTTAGTAGTAAAATAGTCCTTAAGTAGATTTAATTGGTTCTAGGACCACCACTCAATTTAGAATTAGCTATAATTTTTATTTTTTTTATAATCTTGAAATGATGATAATTACGTTTTAGTGCATTATTCAATAATCTGATTTGTGATCATGTTAATGACAGAACTTGGTAGAATCCAAATCATCAGATTATGTGGTTTAATTTGCTATATGCCATTATATAGGACAAAATGGGACTTATAATAAAATAAAATGGAAAATAGGCACTCTCTCACACACACAGTTTAGAAAAGAAAGGGTTTCCTATAGCATTTAAATGAAACTGTTTCAAATGAAATGAGAGTGTGTTGCGGTAAAATTGCTGATGAGGGATGGAATAATTATTTCAAACAAGTAAATGTGATTACCACAATACAGCCAAAAACTATTGCATGTGCATGTTTTGTGTTGCTGTTATAGTCCACTCCTGTAGTGAGGTAGTTTGTAGCACTCTTTGTACATGCACAGTTTAGGAATAAGTTTTACTTTTGTAATCTACTTCAGTTTATTACAAACAAAAATGGGAATATTATATAAAAGTTTAAGATGCACAGTGCAAAACAACACTTAGAAATATTGAGTTAGAAATCTTGAAACCTAATGTGTTACAACACGCCCAGGTTTCTCTTATACCTACTGTAGGGTTTTTCTGCTAAATCTGATGGGTTGATCATTTTTAAATGATTTGTCTTGCAATCTGACACTCTAGGAATTCCTCATTTAAGGTGTCTTTGTGTGAAATGACATGTTCGGATATTTATTAAATGTTACATTTTATTTTAAGGTGATGTTTTTACCGGTGATGTTTGTCCTGGTGGTGTCTCAGACGACCACCGGGACAAGACCACAGGAACCAGATGAGTCCTCTGCACAATGTGACTTTGCTGCAGCCTGGAATTGAACTGCTGGTTCGTCTGGTCAGAGGAGAACTGGCCCCCCGACTGAGCCTGGTTTCTCCCAAGGTTTTTTCTCCATTCTGTCACCGATGGAGTTTTGGTTCCTTGCCGCTGTCGCCTCTGGCTTGCTTAGTTGGGGACACTTCATTTCCAGCGATATCGCTGACTTGATTGCAAAGATATTATTTAAACTGAACTGAGCTGGATGATGACATCACTGAATTGAATGTGAATTGAATGTGTTTACTATTGTCACTTTGCATTATTGACACACTATTTTCCTAATTAATGCTGTTCAGTTGCTTTGACACAATCTGTATTGTTAAAAGCGCTATATAAATAAAGGTGACTTGACTTGACTTTTACAGTGTTAAAACACAAATACTTACCGAATAATATTAATTAACTACATGCACAACTAAGTTTTTGGTTAGGGTTGACTTAGGGTTGGTTGCTTGTAATTATGCACAATTTACTGTTATTATTATAGTATGTACATCTGTAACTCCATTACCTTAAATTATAAAGATTTACATCACTATCACAATGTATGTTTGTGGGTCATATACATCAGAGGTTCCCAACCCTCGTCCTGGAGGCACCCCAACACTGCACGGCTCCTCAATCAAACACACCTGATTCAGGTCATCAGCTCATTAGTAGAGACTCCAAGACCTGAAACTGGTGCGGCAGAGAAAGGAGATATGCAAAATGTGCAGTGTTGGGGTGCCTCCAGGACCAGGGTTGGGAACCACTGATATACATAACCCATATTTTTACTTTGGTATGCAATGCACTTTAATCCGGATACAATTTGAACAATACATTTTGATTGTTTTTATTTTCAATCTGAGGTGTAACTAAATGTTAAATAAACGTTCAGTGTTCATGGTCATATTTATATTATTTAGGTATAACAAGTTGTCATTTAACTGATGTTTTTGTGCAAATAAAGCATGAAGCAACCTGAGATTAGATCGCAAGTTTGTCAAGAAGATAGTAACAGCTCTTGGATCGCTTCATAGTGTGTTTGAAACTGCTGCTCTTCTTTTGTTACATTTTTTTTAATCTATACAATTTTCTAATACTTTCAACGTATCTTTATTGTTGTCATTTTTATGAGCACCTGCAATAATAGTCTGAAATGAAACAGGAACCAAACAATGCTCCTGACTGGAAAGCAGAGGTGGAGAGAAGGTAGAGAATGAATGACAGTATGACACAGTCCAGATTCGAACCCGTGACTCTATGAGCACGATAGCTCTGACGAAATTATCGTTTTAATGGCATATACTACAAAAACGCATTGCCCACATATGTGTGTGTGTGTTAGTTTATCTGGATGTGGTTGTGTGTGTGTGTGTGTGTGTACCTGGTATTTATTACGTTATGGGGACCAACAAGGTTGTTTGGTATGTCCCCATAAGGATAGTAACACTAGTAAATTTTGACCATGTGGGGACATTTTTGAGGTCCCCATGAGGAAACAAGCTTATAAATCATACAGAATGAGTTTTTTTGAGAAAGTAAAAATGCAGAAAGTCTCCTGTGAGGGGTAGGTTTAGGGGTAGGGTTGGTGTAGGGCAATAGAATATACGGTCTGTACAGTATAAAAACCATTACGCCTATGGAGAGTCCCCATAAACCATAAAAACAAACCTGTGTGTGTGTGTGTGTGTGTGTGTGTGTGTATGTGTGAATTATATGAGCAGAATGCCCTCTAGTGGCATAAAAATGAAATCAAGCCTGTCTGACCCTTCCAAGAAGAATAGATGATGGTTGCAGAAAAAAAACAGTTCATTTTTATTCCACTGAGATTCTTTTCACTATATCAGTCTATTTTTCAAATTTTTATATTTTTTCCCCAAAGGCATAAATATTAGGGTGCACCTGGACGTCACTTTGAAATTATCAAATTAATGTTCTAGAACGGATTTATGGAGAGTTCATGGACAAAGGACCGTAAATAATATTGCGGTGTAAATAATTGTATAAATTATTATATAATGTATACATTTTATTTATAAGATAAATAAAATAGGGCTCCACTTACACGTCGCTTCACCTTCTGGAGCAGCATCTGGACTTCATTACCCAGATTTACACAATATGTGCATTTAAGCCCGTTTTGATCTCTCCGTTTCCCCCCCAATCTTTCCAGCATTTAATGGACTACCAAACCTTACATCTCGAATGAGGCCGAATCTACAGCAATAATTCTGTCAGGACCACTATCGTCAAAGATGATTGACAATTAGCATACAGTGTGGATTGGCGGTATGGTTCTGTTCTGGGCAAGAACTCCCTGCGCCTCCATGCAGCCTAGCATGGATGAGAGCACGGAGAGCAGCGATAACCCCCCCAGGGTAAGCAGAACAGAACCAACATAAATGTATTGCAGATATCGTTAAATTTCAATAATGTTATGTACACATTTTAGAATTAGTTTGATTCAAAGGAGAATCAGAAGGCTGAATCCTGACTGACAGAGGAGGAGCTGGGGATGGAGGAGGGTAATTAGCTATTGAGCAATGCGAAAACTGCTGATAATACTGAGAGACCTTATATATGAATGCTTAGATAGGTGTTGTATTCCCATAGGTTGATGGGGATCAGCTGAGAGTCAGCTGATGCGAGCTTGACTAACGTGGCCTGCCAGAACTAACGCTACGCTTGAGATCTTGCCTCACGACCGCAAGCGGAGAGCACTGATTCTCATGCTGCATGGTTTGTGTGGAGGTCGATGCACTTTTACTGAACGACAGGTCAAGGCTGCACTCTCTGAGGCCGCGCCAAACCCTGTGGCTGAAAAAAAAAAAGTATATATATGTTTATTTTTTTTATTCTTGGGCATGAGCTTTACCAATAAATATTTGTTTGACGATGAAAATGACTGTATGCTGACCTGATAATAATTTCCATGAAATTATTCACTCACTATTGATACAGGGGGTTGCAAAAATGTCTGAAAGTCATTTGGACATTTCACTCACACACTGAAGCGGTTTCTCACACCATAACGGGATATTCTTTTAAGACAGAAAACAAAAGCGCTGGACGAGGTGCTGTTTTATCAACAATCCATTGTATGGAAGTAAAACAAAAAAAACAAAAAAAAATTATTTTATCTCACAATTCTGAGGACAAGAAAGTCAAGACTTTTTTTTTTTTTTAATGCCGTGGCATAAACAAGCTTCCATTATGCTCTGTACTGAAGGTAGACACAATTTATATCCATGCATATACAAAAGAGTTTCTTAGTATTTTTGACTTGTTTTCCAATACAAATATCAATGGCAGGCCTACATTAACTTGAGAAGCAAAATGACGTAAGACATCGAGTGTTGTTTTCTGGAGGAAAAACAAAAAGTATCAAATTGGAGTGATTTTAAGCTCGGGCTTCTGCTACAAAAGAAAATATTTAGTCAAATATTTTCTGACCAAACAGTTTTGGTGACCACTCAATTCCACGTTATGGACAAAAACTTAGGCATTTATTAAAATATCTTGTTTCACGTTCCACGGAAGGAAAAATGCCAAATCAACACATCAGCGTTATATTTTACTGTTAGTTTTAAGTTTTTACAAATAAATAAAAAAGTCATGCTCTTCCAAGTTTTATTTCAGTTCATATTATTCTGAGAAAAATTGTCTTATTTCTGATCTCAGACCTGTAGGTGCCTTATCTAAACCCGTTTATGATAAAAACCAAATGTATAAGGTCTGGTCATGAAATAAAACGACAGAGTAAATTTATCTGCCCAGTTTTCCTGTCTCCTGAAGATGAACCCTTATCAGTCAGCCATGTGGCACGGCCGCACATCTTTAAGCCATTTGTGGAGAAGGCAGATAAAGAAGCTCATTCAGAGGTCCCGTCATCTCAGGGGAAGTGGATGAGACTCGCTCTTAAGAGACTGACTTACACTCTTAAAAATAAAGGTGCTTCAAAAGGTTCTTCAAGCGATGCCATAGAAGAACCATTTTTGGATCCACAAAGAACCATTCAGTCAAAGGTCCTTTAAAGAACCATCTCTTTCTTATCTTTTTATAATCTGAAGAACCTTTTGTGAAACAGAAAGGTTCTTCAGATGTTAAAGGTTCTTTATGGAACCATTTAGACAAAAAGGTTCTTCTATGGCATTGTGAAGCACCTTTATTTTTAAGTGTACAGCAGACCTGCTGTCTCGAGCACCCAGTATTTCTGACTATTTTAACGTCTGTTGATGAATTTGATACCGTTTTATGCGCTTGAAAGAAGTCTCTTGCTAATCAAGGCTGCTGTTGATCAAAAATACAGTAAAAGCAGTAATATTGTGAAATATCACTTTACATTTTAAAACGATTCAAATAGAAAACAGTTATTTATTCCTGTGATGCAAAGCAGAATTTTCAGCATCATTGCTGAATAGCAATTAGATGAAAAGCAAAGCTCAAATGAACAGCTTTTTCCCCCTGTGAAATACAAATACAAATGAACAGCATGTACTTAGGGTTAGGGTTAGTTTTAGAGTTGCTGCAAGTAATTATGCATAGTTTACTGTTAATACTATAGTAAGTACATGTAGTATATGTAACAATTGGACACTGTAAAATAAAGTGTTACCCCTTTCTCAATAAAATATTAATTTATTTCTATAAATTTAAAAATACTTACTTTCTTACAGTAACTTTTTACACCAAACCTTAGTCCTCACAGTTTAATCAACATACTATTGAGGATTTGACTTATGACACAAAATATAGAAAAAAAATGAATACATCTAATTTAAAGGGGTCATATGATGTTGCTAAAAAGAACATTATTTTGTGTATTTGGTGTAATGAAATGTGTTTATGCGGTTTAAGGTTAAAAAACACATTATTTTCCACATACTGTACATTATTGTTTCTCCTCTATGCCCCACCTTTCTGAAACACGTCGATTTTTACAAAGCTCATCGGTCTGAAAAAGCTAGGTGTGCTGTGATTGGCCGAATTCCTCAAGTGTGTGACGGAAATGTTACGTCCCTCACCATACTGTGATGCCTGCGGCAACCACATGTGACGACCCCGGGCTCGACTCCGCTTCGTCCACGGTGAAAGCCGATCCGGCGATCCACAGAGCGAAGTTGATGTATTTGCTCAGCGACCAGCACGGATCAGCTCCAGGCATGACGAAGCGCATATCGTCCTCTTTTGGAAGACCAAACAAAGTAGTTTCGCTTTCACGACGAAGCACACAGCGCCTTCACGACATGGCGGCAGCAACAATACTACAGCGAGAATAAAAGTTACGCCTTCTTTCTTTGCGTGAACATTTGGGCGGCGTTATGCAAATCTTCCCA
>NW_015505821.1:372325-376389 GCF_001515645.1 Sinocyclocheilus grahami
GTCGATTTTTACAAAGCTCATCGGTCTGAAAAAGCTAGGTGTGCTGTGATTGGCCGAATTCCTCAAGTGTGTGACGGAAATGTTACGTCCCTCACCATACTGTGATGCCTGCGGCAACCACATGTGACGACCCCGGGCTCGACTCCGCTTCGTCCACGGTGAAAGCCGATCCGGCGATCCACAGAGCGAAGTTGATGTATTTGCTCAGCGACCAGCACGGATCAGCTCCAGGCATGACGAAGCGCATATCGTCCTCTTTTGGAAGACCAAACAAAGTAGTTTCGCTTTCACGACGAAGCACACAGCGCCTTCACGACATGGCGGCGGCAACAATACTACAGCGAGAATAAAAGTTACGTCTTCTTTCTTTGCGTGAACATTTGGGCAGCGTTATGCAAATCTTCCCACATAGTGACGTAGACATGTGAGG
Source organism: Sinocyclocheilus grahami (assembly GCF_001515645.1). NCBI lineage: Eukaryota > Metazoa > Chordata > Actinopteri > Cypriniformes > Cyprinidae > Sinocyclocheilus > Sinocyclocheilus grahami. Next base: position 372,756 of record NW_015505821.1, read on the forward strand.
GCGTGTTCGAACGAGCCGTTTTAGGTAGGCGTGGCTGACTCTTAACTTTTATAAAGAATATCTCTTTGGATTTGAGACTTTAGTCTTTTGCAACTTTACAGATCTTCTTTATACATCAGGAGCTTGTAACACTCCAAAGAGAAAGGAAAAATTGAAATCGCATCATATGACCCTTTTAAATATGAAAGTACACTTAGCTAGACCTCTTGCGTTTCATAAATGTGTATTGTGAGGAAGGCCGCAGTGCCTGATCTCAACTGTTACATAATTGCATCCAGCTGCTGTTGATTGGAGCTGATTTGTGGTGCCGCTGTTATACTGTGGCTCACTGCTCTGAACACACTGACACACACAAACACACCAGCAGCAGAGACCCACAAAAACAAGCTCTTTGACAAAGAGCGTACAAACCATGATGCTTAACCCAGTAAAGCCTGACATATGAAATAATAGTCAGAATTTTTTTTTTAAACATGAGTCTGACACTATATATATATATATATATATATATATATATATACACGTTTTTGCATGTGTATTTTTGCAAAGCATCATATATAATCCATCAGGCTTTTATGACTAATACAGTATAGTATGATATAGTGGTTATACGGAGCTCATACTTTTGAGTAAAAGACACCTCAATTTTAATCAGAGGCTCAAAATTAGCAGAATTATGCAATTTGGTGCGGATTTTAATATTATATGACCAGAGAGAACGATGAAATTCTGATATCCTGAAATATTACAAACAATATAAAAGTTGTTCTTACATTTACTTTGTAAAAATGCCCCCTTGAACTCGTGGTTCACTTGTCTGTTTACTGTGAAATCTTTACTGATTTTAATTATACTAAAAAGCCTTTAACTTGCTAAAAAAGTATAAACTACCAATCAGATGACAGAAGCCTTGTAGTAGATTGTGTCCCATGGAGATAGTCTATTAATCTTTCGCATACTGTTTTTCACCTACTAGGCAAGTACGCATATTCGGATGCAGCCATACTTTACATGAATGCAGCTGCGATTGCTTGTCCAGTGCACACAATTGAAGCTGATATTGTGTCGCGAGAAACTAAAAGCCAAATGCAAGCATGTTGATTGGCCAAAAAAAAACCAACAACAAAAAACAAGCACACGCCACAGTTGTGTTCACATACTCAAGTATGTTTCTGGCCTTATGCTTTGTTCACACATTTAACTGGTAATGTTACAAATACTCATCCCGGCAAATTGCCAGGACCGGTTTTCCCCCGAATTTCTCTTGTTCACACAAGATCTGTAAAATAGAAATGTACCAGTAATTTTGTGGAAAGTGCTATATGTGTGAAACCTCCTTATGATATTCTAGTGCAGACATGCCCAGGTCCTTCATACTGTATACAGGTCTATGGGATTATTTCATGACTTGCAAAAATTTGGTCAAATTTCTCCTTGGAAAGTCCAACACCTTGAAAAATCACCCCAAACACATGGAATGTATTGTTTTTATTGAATCAGTATATTCAGAACACTGACACTTGCCAATCCAGCGGCAACATAGTAATGAAGATGTAATGATTTAGAGGAATCCTCAATCCTGTTCTCCTATCAATGTGTACATAACAGTTTTCATTTCATGGACAATGAAAATAAACTACTTTTACCCTGATCTCTGTTCATTTTCAATGGGGTGTCTGTGTGTCCAACTAAAGATGTCAAGTGTGTGTGTGTGTGTGTGTAGAGGGATGTGGGTACAATGTACTACCTACTGTACATTCAGAAATCCAATTTATCCAGCTTAATTTTAATATTGTAGGTGGCATTTACAACAACAAAAAGTCCATTGCCAAAAATATATATATGTTTCAGATTTTCCAGTTCTGGGATTCATAGAATGGTTCATTCTTCAGGACAATACATACCACATAAAAAAAATTTAACACTGATCATCTTTTCTAATAAAAGTTGTTAGCAGTTATTTTCAATACATTAATTTTTTTGTATGAAAAAGAGCTTTGCTAATAAGTCATAAAGCTTTCTCACAGTAGGCTTTTGACCAACACATCTTTCTGCACTGCTTAGCTGATATTCGATTTTAAAATCTCAGTATGAGGAATAAATAAACAATGGCTCTGAGGACAACAGCTCTAAAACAACGTAAGAACAAGAGTCACGATAGACGTGAATGTCTTTGGTCTGCTGAGGATAATATCTCCCATTCCGTCTGGCAGATTCAATTCAGAGTTCAAACATGTTTAAGTGCAGTTCTTTCATCTGACGACACAAGCGCAATCTTCTGGATTCTTGAAGAATGGTGTGCTGTTACCTCACATGATCCACTTAATTGTACCAGCTGCAGTGGTTGTATTGTTTAGTGCAAAAAACAAAAAAAACGACCCTTTTGTTATTAGAATATCATAGAAGAATAGGAATTAAAAAACGCATGTTCCAGTTTGATGCTTTCAAAATGAAAGGCTGTGAACACTAATATAAACGACTGCATCGCTCTCCCCAGTATGTTTTGTTTTACTTCATTCACATCTGTTACTAACCTTTATATTATTGTAACGTGAGTTTCTATTGTAATGCAAGTAAGAAACAAACTTAACAGCACCGTTTGGAAAAGAACAGTCATTAAGACTCCTGAATGCACTCCCAGCGAACATTTCCACACTCTAAAACAGCCTTCATCTTCATTAGCAGTGTGGATCCGCAGTTTCCATGACTCTTGTTGACATCCAGAGAGTAGTCTGCTCCCCTCAAAGACTGCTTCAGATTGCTGATGTGTTTCAATCTCCATAGCAACAGACCATTAACAGGTCACTGCCTTCAACTGACCTTGTTTTCAGTTCGGCTCCTATGGCCACTAGGGGTCCTCGTCCATATCATCGAGGTTTGGAGCCATGATGAAGTGCTTCGGATACACCAGGCTGTGCTCGTAAGCGTACTTTTCCCAGCGTGCATCGTCGCTCTCGTGAGTAATGTAGCGTTCCCTTCGGCGCGTCTCAAACTCTCGCAGATCGAGCCACGTCTGGTAGTCCTGGGACAGTGCAGACATGAACAAGTTGAGGTATAAAGCTCTAAAACGTTCTGAGAAGCCATTTTACAGGTTTCTAGGCTCCTTACCTGTAGCCACGGATGACTGAGGGTCTTATCCACACTGTAACGTTTCCTCATCTTGACTTGGAGAAGGTTGTTGATCAGATCTGTAGCTATAGAGTTAATTTGGAGATTGTGGACATAGTTAGACTGGTTAATACATGATCTGGGCCACATTTCCAAAAAGAGCAATCTGTTCCCTTACAAAAAACTTTATTCAAATGTACTGTTGGTGTACTTGTTTTAACCGAAAAATACGAGATTATACTTCTAGTGTACCTTATGTGTACATCTCTGACAGTACATATATTTGCTTTCTCATAACTCCTTTAAGAAAATTATTAGAAAATAAGTAAACAATACTTGGCATATGCTGACAGATATAGTGAAATATATGGCCTATACATATGAAATAATAGTCTGAATTTTTTCAAATAGTTTCACAATCTTTCGACTATAGTTTACTATATAGTCGATTATAGTACTATAGATTCGATTATAGTTAATATATATAACTTTAGACTATGTATATATACATATACATATATATATA
>NW_015505821.1:376871-418382 GCF_001515645.1 Sinocyclocheilus grahami
GTAGTCAATGAGCTCGCTGCTCAGCATTCAAATATATGACTAGTGCTTGCCATAGCAGTGCAGCTTGATTCAGAAACCCTCCACCTTCCCCAGCTCCACCTGTATAGACCTACCTGTATAGCAGCAGCAGCAGCGTAGCAGATCTATTCCGCCAAGACCAAATACATTAACATTGTCATGTACATTACCATGCCAATCCCTCCGAGAGTTGTCATGACAGAAATATATATAGCTTGCAAATGTTTTTTTTGTTGAATATCTTGAGTATCTCCAATGATATGTCTTCGTAAGATGATTTGTAAATGCTTAGTATTATGATCAAAACATATAATGCTATGTCGTAAAATGATGAGTGAGCGATGAACAAATAAATGTTCCTTAAAAGCCTGATGATCAGATTTGACATGAATATTTCAACATGATTAAAAAAAAAAAAAAAAAAAAAAAAATGTATATACTGTATATATATATGCATGGATAATGAAGCCTAGCTTGCTTCAGGTCAGTAAGTGATCATCTTGAAATATCACTATCAAACATGATACAGTAGGATTTTCTAGGTATACTTGGCTTTTATTTGTGTTTGCAATTTTTATAGTGTAGCTAACAACATTATACTTTTTTATAGTGTAGCTAACTGATAAACTTACATCTTCAGGTTTGTATTAACAAATCAGCTTTGGGGTTAAATAGCTTTTAAGGAATAAATGGCTTATAAACAGCTTAGAGAAAATGGTACATTGGTGGAAGTGAATCTGATTGTTTTTGTACACAATGCTATTAACCCAATAATTAGTAGTTTACTGAGTATAATTCAAAGTGTACTTCCATAAACTAGAAAGTGGGCTAGAAGTATATAACTGATAGTATACCTAATAAGTTCATTTGTAGTACGGTTCAGAGTAGAGTCACAGCAACACAAAAGAAAAACTTATGTAAACTTAAATGTAAAGCAGTTTACTTTTGTTACACTGAAATTACACTACACTAAACTAAAAAAAGTGGACCAATTTAGTCCCAATTATTGGAATACTGGAGTGTTTTTTTAGTATACTTAATGTATATTTGGGGGGGATTTTTGAATTTCAAGTTTACTTCATAAAACAGGGCCCTTTGAAATCTGTGTTATTTTTTTCCCAAAAATTATGTTTTTTTCATCTTAATTTTTCTATACTCTGTTTTAATGGTTAAATTAAATTGTATTAATCAAAAAGCATGTCTAATTAATTTAAATCGTGAAACTTACAATATTTAATAGCAATTTATTAAAAGTTGAACAAAAATGACATTTTAAGGCCCTATGAAATTTTTCTCAAATTCAGTTTTATTTGTACTATATTTTGGACTCCATTTTAATAGTTTCATTACATTTTAATAATCAAAAGCATCTCTAATAATTTATTTTATACAAAATAATTAATTATTTTATTTTATTTTATTTTATTTCATTTCTTCTTCTTTTTTCCAGAAATACTGTGTTGTGCTATTTACATTTTTCTGGTAAATAAATTATGGTAAATCATTTTTTCTGGTAAATATTCCTTTAAAATAATGGTTTAATAATTTTATTAGTAATAGTAGTACTATCATTACATGAAGTAATGCATTTCTGTCAGTTTCTACAAGTTAATCTGAACTTTGACAGGTTGCTGTGAAGACCTTTAAGTTTCTGTTTGTATATGATATGCCATAGTTTTTCTCAAAAGAAAAGGTAAAATGCTCATGAAATGACTCTTAGAGCAGTTCTAGAGATTATGTTTAAGTGTTAATGTACTCATATATTGAGTTGGAGGCTGAAAACACAGCGATCATCACGCGCACCTTAACCATTCATTCACACCGAGACACGAAGAACATACAGGATCCGTATTTAAATAGTATTTTTGCAGCTTAGTATTCACAGACACTAATCTATATTGAGTTTTGATTTAAGTTTATCAACCTACTTTTGATTTATCCATCCAAAATCTGGCAAATTCCGTGACATTCTGTATACATTCTATACAGTAAATTCCATTCTTATTACTGGATTCTTTGATTCCGTCTGTGTTTTCTGCATCATGGAAATCATAGGCCCTTAATAAAATGAACTTAAGGAATACTTTTTTTTTTTGTAAGGGTACTAGTTACAGTAGTTTAAGTACAAACTACAAAAATAAATAGTTTTATTATTTTGTGCAGGGAAATCAATTACATTTAAATAATCCTTTATTAGATCATCTAATGTGCATTTGCAATGTCAATTTCACAAATGTATTAAAGGGTTGAGTTGCGAGCTTCCAGAGTTAATGACAGTGATAACAGTGTCAGCAATGCTCAAATCTCAGTAAGGAGCTTGTGAGTGTAGTCTCAGAGAGGAAGAGGAAGAATTTAATGTAATGTAAGCATCATGAATTTATATTTTTATTTAAATGCACTTGAAGTCTATTCTATGACAACTGCTTTTTGGAAACATCCTGAAGGATGATTAACTTTATAAATGTTTCTGGAATCTATTAAGCACAGAGCTATTAGCAAACCCTACCATTCAAAAGTATAGGGTTGGTTTTTGAAAAAAGTCTCTTATTCTCATCAAGACTGCATTTACTTGATCAAAAATTACAGTAAAAACAGTAACATTGTGATTAATATTGCTATAATTTAAAATTCATTTTTTTATGCATTTAAAATAGAAAATGCTATTTGTTCCTGTGATGGATGGCAAAGCTGAAAGTTCAGTAACATTAACAAGAAACATTTCTTATTATTATCAATGTTGAAAACAACCCCCCCCCCCATATTTCGAATGGTACTGTAGTAAAATAAAATTAAAACAAGTATAGAGCTGTGAGCTTCAACAATAAATTAAACTACTGTAATGATGGATTTGAGTATAATTGCTCCTCAAAAATAAACCAAACTATAAAACTAAACATATAATGATGTGAAATGTAGAGACAGAGAAATGGCATTTATAGTGTTGTAGAGGAGTGTGACAGACCGAAATTGGGAGAGGCTGGTATAATCTTTCAGGTCTTGGGCGGAAAGAACTATTCTAAACAGACGTGGGGGTGGACAGTCTGCTCGCTGTCTGACAAGACAGACATCTAGACATCTCCCTTTTTCTTCTAAAGCAAAAGATAGAAATTACACACTACAGTACAGATGATTACAAATGAACACCTCATCCTCAGTCGTTTGTAAAACAAAGTAATGCATTATTGCCTATTTCTTCAGAAAATTTACAAAACCAGTTTATCTTTGGTTTTCTCAGTAACTGCAACTACTCTGTAAAAAAAAAAAAAAAAAAAAACATGGAGGTGCTGAGAAAACAGGTTCATTCTTTAGAAAAGTAGCTTGAAATCAGTAAAGCGCGGCTAATTACCTTCTGCGGAGATCTCTTTCCAGGGTGTTGATGGGTACATGAACGCTGCGTTCTGGATTTGGTCGTTAATGTCCTCGTCCTCATTAAAGGGGAAGGTGCCACTCAGACTGACATAGATAATGACTCCCACTGACCACATGTCCAGGGAACGGTTGTAGCCTTTACTGCGCAGCACCTCTGGGGCCAGATACGCTGGTGTGCCCACCACTGAACGCCGGAAAGATTTTTCCCCGATGATCCGAGCAAACCCAAAGTCGCACAACTTTACCTGGACCAAGAGAGTGATCTCACTGAGCAAGTGGTCTAGTTTGGTCATGTTTTATCACAGGGATTTCAAACATTTTTGAAATTTTAAGTATTTACTTGAAGGACCTCCTGAGAATTTAAGATAATATTCCAATAATTTATCAACACATTCACAGATCTCTGATGTTGGTTAATGGTTACAAATAAACATCTAAATTATTTCATTATTTTCTTGTGTTATATTTTAAATGCTTTTTATTTTAAAATGATGTATTTATTGTAATTTTATTTTTTTATTTATTTAATTAATTATTAGCTTTCAACTCAATAACCTCTTGCAGTTCACAAAGCCAGTCTGGGAAACCTGGTGCTTATTATATGGTGATTTTTCAAGAATGAAGTGTTTAATTCACTGTTGTTTACCTGAGGAAATGGCTCCGCAGATGCCAACAGCACATTTTCTGGCTTCAGGTCACAGTGAACAATGTTCTTGAAATGGAGATGTCGCAAAGCCACAAGGATCTATCACAGTAAAGTAGTCACTTATTGGCATGCAGGTATCAACTGGATGGTCTTTTTAACACTTTGAATGGCCACCAATGTAATATCCACTTCTAAAGTTAAAAGTAAAACCCTTAAAGGGATAGTTCACCCAAAAATTAAAATTACCCCATGATTTACTCACCACCAAGCCATCCTAGGTGTATACGACTTTCTTCTTTCAGACGAATACAATCGGAGTTATATTAACAAATGTTCTGGCTCTTCCAAGCTTTATAATGGCAGTGAATGGGTGTTGAGATGAAATTGTTCAAAAGAAGTCCAATAAAGTGCATCCATCCATCATAAAAAGTACTCCATAGGCTCCAGGGGGTTAATAAAGGCCTGTCTGTCTGTCTGTACTGCCGTACGTGCGTTCACGAATGGAAATCCTCTGACATTTTATTTTACAAATCCTTGTTTTGTACTTCTAATTGGTAACTGGTGTTTTGTTTTTCTCTCTCCTCTGCACTTACGCGTTCGTCACTTCTCACCAGAGCTTACACTACACTTACATGGAACGCCAACTCTCTCATGAACGCGAGAGACAAATGAGCGTACGACAGTTAGCGGAAGCTGGAGATTGAGGATTATAAAGTTTTAAATATAGATATTTTTCTTACACAAACCCATCAGAAGGCCTTTATTAACCCCCTGGACCTGTGTGGAGCACTTTTTTATGATGGATGGATGCACTTTATTGGACTTCTATTGGACTATTGAATCTCAACAGCCATTGACTGCCATTATAAAGCTTGGAAGAGCCAGGACATTTTTTTAATATAATGCTGATTGTATTCGTCTGAAAGAAGAAAGTCATACAACATAGGGTAACTTTCATTTTTGGGTGAACTATCCCTTTAATTTGTTTCTAATTATCATCAACTTTGTCTGATCGGATAAATGGAAGAATGTGATTTCTCCCCAATTTGAAATATTCTAGTTGAGCAGCTAACGGTTTCATACGACAGCAAACAAGCTTTCTGGACTGATATTGTAGTTTGATACCAGTAAAATAGTAATGTATTTAAGAGGAATACTGTGCTAGTAAAAGGTTAGTTTAATAAAACCTTATCCACTCTCATATTACACTACATATATGTGACCCTGGAGCACAAAACCAGTCTCAAGTCGCTTGGGTATATTTTTAGCAATAGCCAAAAAAACATTGTATGGGTCAAAATTATCGATTTTTCTTTTATGCCAAAAATCATTAGGATATTAAGTAAAGATCATGTTCCATGAATATATTTTGTACATTTCCTACCGTAAATATATTAAAACTTAATTTTTGATTAGTAATATGCATTACTAAGAACTTAATTTGGACAAATTTAAAGGTGATTTTCTCAGTATTTAGATTTTTTTGCACCCTCAGATTCCAGATTTTCAAATAGTTGTATCTCGGCCAAATATTGTCCTATCCTAACAAACCATACATCAATGGAAAGCTTATTTATTTTATGTATAAAATCTCAATTTCAAAATGGACCCTTATGACTGGTTTTGTGGTCCAGGGTCACATATTATTGTTCTAATGTTTGGGATCAGTAACATTTTTTTTTTAATCCTGAAAAAAGTATCACCGTTTCCACACAAATATGAAGCAGCACAACTGTTTTCGACATTGCTAATAATCAAAAATGTTTATTGAGCAGCGAATCAGCATATTAGAATGATTCTGAAGCATCATGTGATCAAGGATCAAGGACTGGAGTAATGATGCTGAAAATTCAGCTTTGACATCTGGAATAAATTACATTTCTTCAAACGGTTATTTTAAATTGTAATCATGTTAGTCTTTTTACAGCAGTTTTGATCAAATAAACGTAAACTTGGTGAGTACAAGAGACTTCTTGCAAAACATAAAAAAATATTACTGACCCCAAACTTTTGAACAGTAGTATATGAATGCTTGGTCTGATAGGAAGATAGTTGGGCAGTGAGACCAACACCACTGACAGCGGGCATTGGGCTACATGTCGAGAACATACGTGGATGCAATCACAATCATCTAACACCGCAGACAGAAACATCTTTGCCACATCACAGCAGCTCTGTGGCTTCAGATCCATGGCTAATGGATGAGCTCCCGAGGCCCTCAGGGGCCCCACTGCTCTAATCAAGCCACAGACTCACCGCTCTAAGGCTATGTCCACACGAAGCCAGAGCTTTCCCTATCTGATCTTTTTTTTCCCCTCATCTCAAGAAATATCTGCATCCACACGAAACCACGAAACCGACACAAAACGCTGTAGTATATATGCCAGACCAGCATGTGGAGCTGTAATTCTGCCACAGAGATGCACTAAAAATGGAGAAGACGACTTGGACTATGCTCATAAACCTTGCGCGCGGTATACAAACGAACATGGAACAATACGTTTATTAATCTGTGTTAATGTTAGTTAATAAAAAGACAATCGTTCAGTGTTTGTTCATGTTTTTGTTGCTGTTACGTGACGTAGCGGTGTCTGACTAGGGGCGAGACGTGGGCTGATGACGTCATCGTTTCAGAAAATATACAGATTCGCTGTCCACACGAAAACGCAAGGGTGGCGTTTTCAGATTTATCCACTCTGGGACCCGGTTTCAAAAAAATATTAATTTCACTCTCCCAAAACGCCGGATCTGTCAGGACGAAACGCCTATGCGATACAAAATGTATGCGTATACAGCTAAACGCGTCTCCGTGTGGACGGGGCCTAATTTAGCTCTAGATGAGATCCAGACTACTGCCTCATCGAAACAAATTGCACTTCAGAATACATAAGATGGATACCAAAATGGATTTGAAAGGATAGGAGGAGACAAAGATTTGCAAACCTGTGTGACCAGAAACTTGGTGATGCGCTCTGGAAGTTTGCTCTTCTCACTGGACAAGATCATCTCCAGCATGTCTCCATGGAGTTTCTCCATGACAACAAAGACTCTTTCTGGAGTCTCAAACATACACTCCAGGTTTACAATGCCAGGATGGTGCAAATTCTATGAGAACAAGAACAACAGTCACATATTAAACATATTAAAGGTTTAGTTCACCCAAAAATGAAAATTCTGTCATTAATTACACACCCGTGTGTTGTTCCAAACCCGTAAGATCTTCGTTCATCTTCGGAACACAATTTAAGATATTTTTGATGAATTCTGAGGGCTCTCTGACCCTCCCATATACAGCAAGGTAACTACCATGTTCAAGGTCCAGAAAAGTACCAAGATGATCGACAAAGTAGTCAGTGTGACAACAGTAAAGTTACGAAGCTACGAGAATACTTTTTTGCGCAAAGAAAACAAAAATAACGACTTTATTCCACATTTTCGTCTCTACTGCGTCACTTGTGGACGCGCGTTCACGACAGTATCATGATGCGAGCATGTGGCGGCGCCGGCCCAGATCCGGCGTGATGACGTCATGACGCCGGATCTGGGTCAGCGCCGCCACATGCTCGTGTCATGATACTGTCGTTTTCTTGACCTTGAACGTGGTAGTTACCTTGCTGTCTATGGGAGGGTCAGAGAGCCCTCAGATTTCATCAAAAATATCTTAAATAGTGTTCCGAAGATGAACGAAGGTCTTACGGGTTTGGAACAACACGAGTAATTAATGACAGAATTTTCATTTTTGGGTGAACTAACCCTTTAAAAAGGACCACTCGTCTCCAGAATTCTGAATTAAGGAAGTCATAAACATTATTCTACTAGTATCACACATCCACAGTCTCTCAATAATCACATTAAAAACACTGATCACCTGTAAAATGGCAACCTCATTTCTCAGCTGGCTCTCTGTGGACGCGCGTTCACGACAGTATCATGATGCGAGCATGTGGCGGCGCCGGCCCAGATCCGGCGTGATGACGTCATGACGCCGGATCTGGGTCAGCGCCGCCACATGCTCGTGTCATGATACTGTCGTTTTCTTGACCTTGAACGTGGTAGTTACCTTGCTGTCTATGGGAGGGTCAGAGAGCCCTCAGATTTCATCAAAAATATCTTAAATAGTGTTCCGAAGATGAACGAAGGTCTTACGGGTTTGGAACAACACGAGTAATTAATGACAGAATTTTCATTTTTGGGTGAACTAACCCTTTAAAAAGGACCACTCGTCTCCAGAATTCTGAATTAAGGAAGTCATAAACATTATTCTACTAGTATCACACATCCACAGTCTCTCAATAATCACATTAAAAACACTGATCACCTGTAAAATGGCAACCTCATTTCTCAGCTGGCTCTCCTGTTTGGTGGGGAATCTCATCTTGTCTATTACTTTGATGGCCACATCTCTGCCTGTTTTTCTATGTTTCCCTTAAAACAGATGACATTTAAAAAAAAAATATTTCAAATGCAGTAAAATATTTAGCAAAAAGTTTATTGGTTTCAAGTGATAAAACTATAGATTTATTGTAATGCATTTGGTGTGTATATTATAAATAGTACAAGAGCTCTTGTAACTGGCTGGAGCTCATTCCACAGCCACACAAATATACTGTAAGTGTTATATTGAGATGAAATAATTTACAGTGACAGAAGAATGATACACAAGATATGTGAAACTAGAAGAGCTATGTAGGAAACTGTAATAATGGTCAGTTTAGTTGTTATTACTCTTAAATATTTTATAAAATGACAAAAATGACCCATCAGAATCAAGTACTGCATTGTGCTGTGTAATAAATATAATGAAACATACCTTACAGAATTACTACATTTTGTACCATGACAAACAAAATTGAGTAGAACTAACGAGTTAAGGTAACTCAAATATATGAGCAATCCAATTTTAAAACCAATATTTAAGAGTAATGTAATCTTATTTTATTTTAATCTGTTGTACAAATGTTCATTGTGTCCAACTTTCTCAGTTTCTTCAGCTGTGGTCAAAGATGAAAAATACTGATATGAAATAAGTAATAATTGTAGTTCTAAGTATAATTTCTCCATTCTCAAATATCTGTATTCAAATTTCACAAAAATATTAAGTATATCTTAAAAATATAATTTTTACACGAGATGCTAGATTGTTTTTGTGAAATAAATATAAACAATCTAAATTGATCTAAATCTAAATTTAACCTAGATATAAATTTAAAACAAAACAAACTGTTGGATTTGTAAGCATTTATTTTGCTATGTACAACTCAAAGAATCACTTAAGTGATTTTAAGGTAGTATAGTTGAGAATAATTTTTTAGAGTGTACCTCCATAAACGATGCCAAACTGTCCAGAACCCAACACTTCATCAGCAAAGATCTGATAGATTGAGCTGATATCCTAAAGACAGAGCAAAAAAAAAATATATATATATATTTTTTTTAAATATAGACACAAGATTAACTAAGATTATCACTAAACAAATATTAAAATCAAACATAATTCACAAGTACATTCAATCCAAATACAACTTCTCAGTCTACAGTTAAATGCATGCTTAATAACCCCAATTTTTTTTTCCCTCTCTCAATTCTTTTCTTGCGGTGTGATTTGACCATGGACATGACCGAACATGCAGAAGTGTGAATAAAGAGAGTGTGTAGTTGTGAAATATTGTCGGTAAACAAGTCACTCACCACATTTTCCTGGATTTGACTGTTAGATACAGAAATGCTGATGGACAGTTCCTCTGCAACACACACACATGCATGCATTCAGTTTAGCTTTGGCATTTCATATAATTAATGTTCAAATGTCAAACTTGTGTGTAGGAAAGTATGAGGCAGATAACTTCTCTTTTCTTCTGTTTTAAACTTTATCCAATATATGCAACAAATTATGAGTTATCATATGAGGGGCCGTACAAGCCAGAATTCATTCTGGCACTCTCACACACACATACATTCTCCTTTCACATTATAGTGGAAACGGAAGGAGTATAGTGGAAATGGAAGGCGTATAATGGAAACGGAAGGCAAGTCAGGCGCGATCAGGGTCATCGGGTCAGGTCCTGATCAGCATGGCTGAGGTAGATGAGGCGGCCGCAGAAGTATTTCAGCAAGTTATGTGGGTTTAAAAAATTAAAAAATAAATATTATATAATTGTGAAATGGTTACATGGCCTCGTCCCTTGAGGGAGTTGTGATTGAGGATGCGGCTCAGCCTCAGTCGGGTTGCCAGATACACTTATTATAAGCTTCTATGGATTTTTTTTTTTCACTTAATTTAGGAAGTGAATAAAGTGGGAGGTTGTAAGTTAAGGACAGCGATATCTTTATATTATTTCCATAACTCAAGATTTGGACTCATTGCGTTTTTATTTATTTTTAGATTGTTTTGTTTGTTTTTCAATATCTGGCAACGCCGGAATTTAAACTGACAGTAATCAAAAACGACCAGGTTAAAAACAACGCGGGCAGGTTATTCCTGACAGGATGCAATTTGGTAACACAAACGTAATGATCATCATGATATGTGATCATGGGTGTGCTGGGTGCTGCAGCAGCACCCCCTGTTTTTTCTGTGGGAAATTTTAACTGCTTAACTGTTGGGAATAAAAAAAAAATCGGAGTGTCTATTTACACTAAGTGCAAATAGCCCGCCTTGTTGGCAGAGGCTTACACTAATTCCACCCACCAACGTGTGATTGGGATAGTCATAATTACAAAAGATGGTTAACAATCGTTAGATTCAGTGGCGCATATGGTAAAAATTTGACCCGATCGACCCGGGTTCGAATCTGCCTTTTGGCAAACTTTTTTTTCTCCCTTTTCAAATTTCAAATAACATCAGAAAAGCATTTATTTTTAATAACAATGAAGGAAATCATCAAAAAGTTGAAAATAAAGTATCGGGTAGGTGTAGGGAGGGCTTTTGTCCAAATAGTGGCATCCATTTAATAATTTGAATTAAAATTCAATAAGTAAATTTACACTCAATAAGTTATTATTGCATACTGTTTTATAATGTATTACAATGCTGAGGTGCAGATCATTGCAATAAGTAATTAGCAGAATACCCTGCTATATTAACATAGTAGGCTATAGGCTAAATATAATCTATAGCAATTTGCACTTAGTGTAAATAGCATATGATATCACTAAAAAAATACTGCTATTTTCAGTTAGTGTAAATAGCCTCTATCACCCCCCCCCCCCCCCCCCCCCCCCATATAAAACCTACTGCAATAACCCAGGAAACGCTGCTATGTTCTATAAGCGACACCTGGTTTCAGAGATTGAATTTGTATTTTCATCAGAATCAGAAAGAGCTTTATTGCCAAGTGTGTTTACACACACAAGGAATTCGTCTTGGTGTCAGGAGCTTCCAGTACAGCCTACAGTCATAGTGCAGACATAGGCTACATATAATTAAGGTAATAAATCACTTATAATAATAAAGAGTAATAATAAAATAATCATTCAGCCCATCTGATGTTTTTGTTTTGTGCAGTTGCTTCATGTTTCATATATTTATGTTTGTTTGTTTGTTCAAGGTTAGTTTGGCCAGTAACAGAGCAAAATAAACATTTAATAAATGTAAAAATAAATAAATAAAAGTAATAAAAACTAAATAAATAAAAATTCAACAAGTATGGGAATCGGCTCATTAGATTGTAAACATTTAAAAAAAAAAAAATTGGCCATTGGAATTGGTCACGAAAAATCCTGATCAGTGCATCCTTAACTGGAATAGAGTTAGACCTACCTGAAAGACCTGAAAAAGCATGGTTCATTTTAGTTTTATCTTTGAACTATTGTACCTATTTGTGCAAAAATGGTTATCATTTATTATAATATGATGTTACAGTCAACAATGAAAACAATAAGTCTTATTTATTGATTTATTGATTGTGGCAAGGCCTGTGAAAATTTTGCCAGGGCAAGTAAAACATTTTAACCACTGGCCAAACCAGGCCAGTAGAAAATGTCCTTAGCGTTGAGACCTGTCAATACAATCAAAATCAGTATCATAACACTTGTACACAGATCTGTAGAACACGTAGGTTACATAATGATATTTTAAAATTAAAAACTTAAAATATGTACTTGAAAAAAAAACCAGGATGACTTTGAATAGCATCATTGTGAAATTGTAAGGAAGAGCTGAGCAAGTCTTGCACATGTATATCCTGATCTGAGAGTGACTTCCTGCTTAAACAGGAAGTAATGGATACCAAAAAAAGGTAGAAATGTATGTATGTAAAAGGAGAATGTACGTGTGTGAAAGCAGAAATGTATGTATGTTTAAGGAGAATGTATGTGTGTGTGAGAGAGAGTAGAAATGCATGTATGTGAAATGAGAATGTATGTGTGTGAGAGTAGAAATATAGGAGAATGTAAGTGTGTGAAAGCAAAAATATATGTATGTGAATGGAGAATGTCAGTGTGTGAGAGTGCCAGAATGAATTATGGCTTGTACGGCCCCTCATATTATCATGTGGCTGGTCATTTAACAATTTGATTGCTGAGACATATTTTCCACAGTCCTTTGCTATAATAATTTAAACAAATCCTATCTGAAATATGACAAATTGTAAATTACTCTGAAAATGACAAGCATGAGTTGCATAGTAATTCTCTGAAGGTACACTTTTTTGTTTTTCTGTTTATGTTTTTGGGTTGGATTTGTCTACAGACGATCCCTTAATTAAGTATGTCACTCATCTCTGGGCAGAAATCTCCTCTGAATACTGAATCAAAAGTGTGTTTGTTTCATAACTAAACAGCTTTCATTAATCCAGACCTGTCAAACCTTTTTAATCTTCTGTCTCTCAACACAATTACATAGAGGTGCATCAGGATATTAAATACTTAAGCTCAGCCATTTACTCTCCAGAATAGAGCTGCAAATCTGCCTGAAAGTCCATATTCACGGTTGTCTCGGTTTGTACCATTGCTTCATCAATGACTGCTTGTTTGGACATTCTACACTTCTGACTGTATTCATTCTGTTTCACTGATTTATCACTTATCCATACATCATTCTGGCCTATTCTGTAGACTTGTGTTATATCTGCAGTTTGTACAGTATTTTGAATTTTGCATGTTGCTAGCGATGTGCTTTTATGTTTATGCCTTGTAAACTGCATTGGGGACTGGATAAAAGCATTGTATAGAGTAAAACTATTATTATTTTCAGTAGCAGTAACTTGGCAAATTTCGTGTCATGGCTGGTCACATATATTTTTAATTAATTAAAGTGCACTTTTGACAGCCTTTTGGGATAATTGTAAATTTGTATTAATATGTAGCAATAAATGTAACTCTAATACACTACTGTTCAAAAGTTTGGGGTCGGTATGATTTGTTAATGTTTTCAAAAGAAGTCTCTTCTTCTGCATTTATTTGATCAAAAATACAGTAAAACAGTACTACTGTGTCAAATTACTATGGTTTAAAATAACTGTTGTCTATGTGAATATTTTGTCAAATGTAATTCATTCCTTTGATTTGAAAGCTAAATTTTCAGCATAATTACTCCAGTATTCAGTGTCACATGATCCTTCAGAAATCATTCTAATATGCTGATTTGCAGCTCAAGAAACATTTCTGATTTTTACCAATGTTGAAACGAGTTGTGCTGTTTTTGCAGATATTTTTTCAGGATTTTTGGACAGCAAAGACAGCATTTATTTAAAATAGTCACTTTACTGTCAATCCATTTAAAACATCTTTGCGGAGTAAAAGTATTTGTCTTCGAGTTGCATAGTAATTCTCTGAAGGTACACTTTTTTGTTTTTCTGTTTATGTTTTTGGGTTGGATTTGTCTACAGACGAACCCTTAATTAAGTATGTCACTCATCTCTGGGCAGAAATCTCCTCTGAATACTGAATCAAAAGTGTGTTTGTTTCATAACTAAACAGCTTTCATTAATCCAGACCTGTCAAACCTTTTTAATCTTCTGTCTCTCAACACAATTACATAGAGGTGCATCAGGATATTAAATACTTAAGCTCAGCCATTTACTCTCCAGAATAGAGCTGCAAATCTGCCTGAAAGTCCATATTCACGGTTGTCTCGGTTTGTACCATTGCTTCATCAATGACTGCTTGTTTGGACATTCTACACTTCTGACTGTATTCATTCTGTTTCACTGATTTATCACTTATCCATACATCATTCTGGCCTATTCTGTAGACTTGTGTTATATCTGCAGTTTGTACAGTATTTTGAATTTTGCATGTTGCTAGCGATGTGCTTTTATGTTTATGCCTTGTAAACTGCATTGGGGACTGGATAAAAGCATTGTATAGAGTAAAACTATTATTATTTTCAGTAGCAGTAACTTGGCAAATTTCGTGTCATGGCTGGTCACATATATTTTTAATTAATTAAAGTGCACTTTTGACAGCCTTTTGGGATAATTGTAAATTTGTATTAATATGTAGCAATAAATGTAACTCTAATACACTACTGTTCAAAAGTTTGGGGTCGGTATGATTTGTTAATGTTTTCAAAAGAAGTCTCTTCTTCTGCATTTATTTGATCAAAAATACAGTAAAACAGTACTACTGTGTCAAATTACTATGGTTTAAAATAACTGTTGTCTATGTGAATATTTTGTCAAATGTAATTCATTCCTTTGATTTGAAAGCTAAATTTTCAGCATAATTACTCCAGTATTCAGTGTCACATGATCCTTCAGAAATCATTCTAATATGCTGATTTGCAGCTCAAGAAACATTTCTGATTTTTACCAATGTTGAAACGAGTTGTGCTGTTTTTGCAGATATTTTTTCAGGATTTTTGGACAGCAAAGACAGCATTTATTTAAAATAGTCACTTTACTGTCAATCCATTTAAAACCTTTGCGGAGTAAAAGTATTTGTCTTTCAAAAACATATAGACCCCAGAACCTTATTATTAACATGTTTGTTGAACCGTTCCATAAGGGATAAAAATGAAAGTTCACCCAAAAATGAAACTCCTGTCATCATTTACTCACAGTAGCCACTGACTTCCATAGTATTTTTTCCATACCGTTAACTGTTTGGTTACCAACATTTTTCAAAATACTTTCTTTTGTGCTCAACAGAAGAAACAAACTGAATCTTTGCGGAGTAAAAGTATTTGTCTTTCAAAAACATATAGACCCCAGAACCTTATTATTAACATGTTTGTTGAACCGTTCCATAAGGGATAAAAATGAAAGTTCACCCAAAAATGAAACTCCTGTCATCATTTACTCACAGTAGCCACTGACTTCCATAGTACTTTTTCCATACCGTTAACTGTTTGGTTACCAACATTTTTCAAAATACTTTCTTTTGTGCTCAACAGAAGAAACAAACTGAAACTCATAAAGGTTTGGAACAACTTGTGGGTGAATAAATGATGACAGAATTATCTCTTTAAGTCTTAAAGAGACAGTATGCCTAAAAAATAAATTATACTTCAAACTTCATGCGTCATGAAGTGCCAGATGTCTCTTTCTCATAGCTTTCATATGGCTTGGAACAAAAATACAAACATTTCATGTTTAATTCAGTGTGTTACTTGCTCATTCTTTATAATTACTTGTGAAATTTACTATCAATTTCTGAGATTCAAAGTAAAAAAATATATAATAATTGGACTTATTTTGAAAAAAAAAAAAACTATTTGACTATTTTTTTTGTCCTTTTTGGTATAAATGGTACAATCGGCCAATCGTATGGAAAAGTACAATCAAGTACGCACATTCTGTAAAATATCTCCTTTCCAGTTTCTTGGATGAAAATGAAGATTCACTTCACATGTTTTTAAAAGACTTAAGAGTTCTGACTTTGCTACTCACTGTGATCTTTACTCTGTCCCGCAGCGGCGCCCATGCTGGGCTGTGGTGTAACTGGAACAGGCATCAGAGCCTGGCGGATGGCCCTCTCCCAGCCCTGGGCCACCTCCAGCCCCACACCACCGGCAGCCAGCGCAGGGTTGTGGATGTGAAGGTGGGGTCCGCCGGTGTTCTCCCCTACGTAGTACACCATGGTGGCGGTGATGACCTCGAAGCAGTGCGGATTGCCCCCCAGGGCTAAACTACTGAAGTCACGCGCAACCTCCACCTGCAAGATCTCCGACAGGGGAATCTCCTGTGGGTCAGAAAATGAGTCAGAAGTTTAGACACTGACTCAGTGACAGCTAGATAAGATCGTTTAACCAATTAAACAACCTCACATTTGCTCTTTGAGTCTGGAAATGAGTCATTAAATTAATCCATGTGATGTTGAATGAAAATGTCCAGTCCAGTTCACAGTTTGCCTCACAGAGTTCACAGAGTTCACCAACTCTATGGAGACGAAGTGACCAGGATCTCACTGATGAGAATTAAAGAGCGGTTGCTTTCCAAGTCCATGTGGTTCCTCCAGGTTCAAACAGATACTCTCAAAAGTTTCTTATCACACATATCAAAAATAGCAAGTCCATGTGGTTCCTCCAGGTTCAAACAGATACTCTCAAATGTTTCTTATCACACATATCAAAAATAGCACTGTCTGCGAATGCAGCCGAGCTTGTAGTCCAGGGTTAAGCTTCAATCTTCACTGACGACACAAAACCTAATGTGCTAAGTCTGATTATGACAGTCTCTTAAGAGTACCTTCTGCTCAGCCCCCGAACTTGCTCTTAGATGAGACAGGAAAAACAGTAGCTGTGGCCAATCAGCACAAATGCTGCGCCTGCGGTCTTCTCTGAATATGAGATGAAGTGCTTGTGGTTTGGTGGATGAATCATGTGACCCAACCCTATGAAGAGCTCCATGATTACAGGGCAGTGTTCGTGTGCATGTGTGTATAGTGTGTAGACAAGTCTTACGCTAGCCACTGATACATTATGTAGGAGGTGGTCACACTTAAGGGGGTGGGTTGTGGTTATCTTGAGAAATGCCTGGAACCCCCTTACCCAAAAAAACTAAAGTACAGGGCTTCTATCTTCAAAAGAGAGCACTATGATTTCCAAATGTGCAAATCTGACCGGTTCTATTAAGTCATAGATGAAAATAAAATGCATGATCATGTCTCACACTATATTTTAAGTATAAAGCATTGGTTGCTTTGGGAATCATATACTTTACTCACTGTGCTGAGAAGTGTGACAATTTTTTTACTTTACAATAAAGCAAAGGACAGAAATGGAGATTGTTAACAAATAGTTTGAGTTGTTCTTCAGAATGATGTAGTACTTCTCTAACATAGGTGAAGCTGCATAAGCTTGCTTGGAATATAATGTATAATCATGTCAAAATGTCAAAGAAGTGGTATCTGTTTTAGAATTTAAGATCCAAGTTGAGCGCCAAGCTGATAATAAAGTCATGTGTAAAACAGTATTGAACACACCCTGAACTCTCACCCAGGGTGGTGAGGTTTCCTGACTTTAGTTTTACAGCTGGGAACACAGTGGAGCTGCCACAGGGACATTCACAGAAAAAAACAAAAGGACATTAAAAATATTTAGATTTTCTACTGATTTTGGTAATATGACCTTCACATCCCCAGATGTGCGAACATTACTGAAGATATAACCATGGCTCATTTCCTAGTGGGAGCAAAAATACATACACTACCATTCAAAAGTTTGAGGTCGATATGATTTTTGATTATTTTATTTTTTTAATGATTGTTTTTTAAAAAGTCTCTGTCTAATGCATACCAAGGCTGTGTATACTTGATCAAAAATACAGTAAAAACAGTAATATTGTGAAATTTTATGAAAATTTAAAATAACTGTTTTATATTTGAAAATATTTTAAAATGTCATTTATTCCTGTGATTCAAAGCTGAATTGTCAGCATCATAACTAAAGTCTTCAGTGTCAAATGATTCTTCAGAAATCATTTTAATATGCTAATTTCCAATTATTATCAATGTTGAAAACAGTTGTGCTACTTCATATTTTTTGTGGAAACCATGATAGATTTTTTTGTCAACATTCTTTTGTGAACAGAACATTTGGACATACTTTCTATTAAGTGTCTAACTACTATGTACAAGCATTTAAATTAATAATTTGTCACAATGTACTTATTACTTATTGTATATATATACACAGAGTTCTGGCATGAAACTCTAGATGGCGCAGTCCAATAGGTCTAACTCAATCTGACCTAATGACATCATTATCACATGGCACAGCTGATTGGTTCTCTCCTGTATCGGTAGCCAATGAGCTCGCTGCTCAACAATCAAATATATGACTAGTGCTTGCCGTAGCAGTTGCAGCTTGATTCAGAAACCCTCCACCTTCCCCAGCTCCACCTGCATAGATCTGCTACGAGGTGATTCATGTATGCTATATGGGGGATTATTTCATGTATGTTATATTTGCAGCAGCAATATTTCTTACATGCTCACAGCAGCATGTTGTGGAGGTATTGGCAGTAGCAAGTATATGGTAGTGGTACTTTTGAATGGTAGTGCACATTTAAAATATTTTAAGCTGTCCACTTATCTTAAAACACAAATATTTCTGAAAAGTACTCCGAGCATATACAACCTTGCCCACATGGATTGAAATTGCCAACACAATTGCTCAGTGTCCCTCACAAAGATTATTTCACAGACTAAATTCATGACATTCTGAAGACACACAGGCTATACAGTATGCACGGTAAAAATGATTTTTTTTTTTCTTGAAGTTGTAATTCAGTAGTAAAACAGATTACTGGAGTAAGTTTTCCTAAAAAAAAACTATTTCAGCCTTTCTTTTTAAAAATGTCCCTGTTAATTCAATGTATTACTTGCTGATTCTTAGTAATTATTTGTGAACTTAACAAGCAATTTCTGAGTGAAACCTGTTAAAAGTAAATCCTACACCTTCTTTTCAAGTCTATTTGTCTAATTAAATTGCTTTAATATTCACATTAAATTTTAATTTACTTAAATGTAAACACATATACTTGAAGATCTGGGGAAAAAAATAAAGCATTAAAATGATTTGCCACCATATTTTTTGTACCACTATAAGCAAACATGTACAAACACATACTGTATAATAAATCCACAAATGTAGTGAAGCTATTCAAGTCCCAGAATAAAAAGCTATTATACTGATTAGTTCACAGTAATACAGCTGCATTAACCATGAAACTACACGTTGTATTTGAAACACTTCCTTTCTTTTACTGAATGGCTTTTAGCTCAAGCTGAAGCAGCGGAGGAGGGGTATTCTGTGGTACTTGCCAGACACCTCAGCGGTGTATGTGAGAGGGGAAAATACTACTGCCTTTAGCTGTGTGAAATGCTCTAGATGAGCAATTAATTATAATGCTTTGACATTACAAAGATCAAAGGTGGACTGCAGCATAATCAGTTTCGTTTGAAGTTTATGAGCAATATTCTGATTTCTGGGGTTATTCTAAAGGTTATTCTAGATAACATTAAAATATGCACATGCATGTCAAATTTTTCAACCAACAGAGAATGTCATTTAAACATGAACCTCAAAATGTATTAGTGTACTTACAATAGAAAATAGAAGTAGAATACTTTATAACACCTACTTTGTAATACTTGGCTCCTGAGTCATTCTGAAACAGAGTCAGACTCTTGCTGTCCAGTCTCCAGTAGTGTCTCTTTCTCTGAGGACAAAACAGGTTTGACTAACTTCAAAACTCAGGAAAGTAGTGAGCAAACACACATTGATATAAAGGGCATTTAATGCAAATGTATTATGATGCCGTCAAGACGTATAAGTTGTCTAAGGTTTAGGCAAAATAGAAAATCATGTAGCATTGAAACAACATGAGGTTAAGTAAATGAATTTTTATCTTTTACCTATTAAATTACTTAGTATATAAAACCATGATTCGCACTCAACAAAAGTAGTCTTCTTTTTGTGTTTTATTTGACAATCACCAGTAGGACACAAATGTTTTGGCTGAAATTCAATTCAATTCAATCCCTCCACCCACTTTTTAAATCATTAATTATATTGACGTCATCATTCATTACCCAATCTTCGATCTCTAAAAGCACACGTACTCCATTTAAATGCTGGACTATTTCCTTTTGTACACAACACAAACCTTCACATCCATCAATACATTGCATCATATACCCATGGCTAGAACATGAATTTCATATGATCCCATATTTATCACAACTATACAATTAAACAATTTAATAAACAGTTCAATAAATAAACAAATCACCAGCATCTACTACACAAGTTAAATTTCAAAATATATAACGATGGAAAGTACAATGAATTCAAATCATCAGATATACATCGTCATAAATAATCATTGATTTTCACACTATAAATACTCAAAATATACTCCACAAGATATTTAAGATGGATGTGACCAATTATAATTCCTTGAAGGAAAAAATTAAAATCGAATTCCTCCCATTCATACCGTTTAGAACCAGAGAGAGATCCAAAATGCTTCACGTTTGAATAATTCTTTATTTATATCACCTCAAATGCGATCCAAAAACTTCCTCTATACCTATACATTCCTATTTTTTTATGTCATTTCCCAGCTCGTTGAAATGTCTAGCTACTGGAGAGATTATGTCTTGTCGTCTTACTCTTGATTTATGTTCATTAATTCACAATTTCAACTGATGCGATGATTTTCCTATATATACGTTTTGGCAAGGACATTTTAAAAAATGCATCAAATCACGACTCTTTTGCATTGTGAATTTAATTAATGATATTTTAAAATTAAAGGAACAATATGTAATTTTTTGCCACTAGAGGGCGCGTATTCAAAACAAACAAAGAAACAAAGGCGTAGTTCGATGACGCAGTGACTGAGTGTAGAATCATGGGAGTTGTCGTCTTCATCCCCACAGCCGATGCAATCCGATGGGACTCGGGCAGAAATCATGTTCATGGATGAGCTAATGTACTAACACTAGAACTGCCAGGGATCGCTGTATACCTAAAAGTGCCAGTGGGTAAATTTTACCCACGCACATGGCAACTGTATTTATATGGCTAAAGAACATATTATTTCACTGTATTATGCTACTGTCTTCACAAAGAAGTGTCTAGAGTCATGACATTATTATGTCTAGTCATCAACTATATTTTTATCCTGTTGTTTTATGTTCAAGACTTTTTAATGCAGGCTACACTAATCCATAATGGTCAGTAGCCTAAGCTAAAAAAAAAAAAAAAAAGTCTGCACTGACAACGGAAATTAGAAGGTAGTAGCCTAAATATTTGAGTGGTTTAATATTATAATACAATGTCATTAATCAATATATTAAGATAACCCATGCTATGAATGACTAAAACAGCTTATAGACAATAATGAGCAACAATAATTCACCACACTGCATAGGATGATGTGATGAAAATTTGAAGCGCACAGCTTCACCTAAATATTTATTCATTTGTTTAGTTATATCATTTATAATTTGAACAAGAGAACAACACCATTAAACTTTGGGTAATCAAAAGAATGGTTTTATTCATTACATCATATAGATCAGATTTTTTTTTCTTCAGGAAATGGCCAGACTAGAATAGCAACACAGTAGCGAACAATAAACCATATGGCAAGACAAAAATTAAAAAATTAAACTAAAGTTTGACCAATTAGAGTAACGTGAGGCTAAAACATGTAAATATGATATCTGGATCACTGTCAGATACTGAGCCGACCCAGGACGCATAACTTACCATCAGACTGTCCATCACTCATGGCATTTAGTGTTTCTAATACCTATCTTCCATAGATCGCCTATTTTTAATAATTTTTTCTTTATTTATGAAACTGATAACCGCTAAATCAGAGCGTGAAAGGCGTTGCCTAGAAATGTACAATGTTAAAACATAAGCGGCAAGAAAATGACAGCGCGAAAAATCAATGCATTATATAGCGGGTAAATTTGACCCACTGGCGCTTATAGGTATAAATGCCCCGTTTTTTGATCTGGTTTTATCGAAATAATTTTTAACAACATTGGATTGTAAATTACATAATTTTAGTAAAAGTCAATGACTGGGAGACTTGAATGTTTTATTTTAAATCTGTTATGTACATTTGAAAAACAGCCACGCGTAAAATTGACCCCGTGGTGGTTCTAGTGTTAAAGATTTATTAATGTCATAGTATGAAGCAGGGTGAGGCTGAAAGCCGTCGAAGCGAAACGAGGCCGCTGCACGAGCAGCGGAGCTTTTATTATGCCACAGTCGACTGCTTCCGACTGTAAGCAGCGCTGTTTTATCATACTAGATACATTTGAACGTTCTGTTATAATGCTACTCTGTGCGGTCGTCACCGGTCTAATAAAATGCATAACATATGAAAGCGTCTTTGGTGTTTCCATGTTTTCCACAAAAACAAAACCGGAACTCGAGGGGTTGTGACGTCATTGGCAGGCGACACAATGACACTATAGACACGGTCCGTGTCACTAGTTAAAATTGCTTATTTCTCTGGATTTAAACGTTCTTCGAAACATTTGGGATAATGTAAGTACACAAGTCAGCAAAATATATAACACTGTTCTAGTAGCTTTTGGATATTTTAATTTAAAAAATCGTACATATTGTGCCTTTAATGAATGACCAAAAAAATCGAATTCTCGTTCAGAACCTGACCAAATCATAAAACAATCCAAAATGGATTGTTATTATAGATATGATCCCGTCCAGAATTTGATAAAGTGTAAACAGTTTATATGTCCAAGAACACGGAAATGCTTTAAAATTGCATCACGTTCAACTCGTAACTTGATCTATATGTTAAAATGTCCTTGCCAAAAATATATATAGGAAAATCATTGCATCAGTTGGAATTGCGAATTAATGAACAAATCAAGTATAAGACGACAAGACATAACCTCTCCAGTAGCTAGACATTTCAACGAGCTGAGAAATGACATCAGAATGACCAAAAAATCGAATTCTCGTTCAGAACCTGACCAAATCATAAAACAATCCAAAATGGATTGTTATTATAGATATGATCCCGTCCAGAATTTGATAAAGTGTAAACAGTTTATATGTCCAAGAACACGGAAATGCTTTAAAATTGCATCACGTTCAACTCGTAACTTGATCTATATGTTAAAATGTCCTTGCCAAAAATATATATAGGAAAATCATTGCATCAGTTGGAATTGCGAATTAATGAACAAATCAAGTATAAGACGACAAGACATAACCTCTCCAGTAGCTAGACATTTCAACGAGCTGAGAAATGACATCAAACAATTGGAATGTATAGGTATAGAGGAAGTTTTCGGATTGCATATAAATATAAATAAAGAATTATTAAAACGAGAAGCATTTTGGATCTATCTCTGGCTCTAAACGGCATGAATGAGGAATTAGATCTTTCTATTTTCCTTTAATGAATTATAATTGGTCGTGTCCATCTTAAATATCTTGTAGAGTGTATTTTAAGACCTGGAGTATATTTAACTATTTATTAAATTGTTTAATTGTGATAAATATGGGATCATATGTAAATCATGTTGTGGCCATGGGTATATGATGCAAAATGGAAATTGTCATATATATATATATTTGAATGGCAATTCCATAAAAATGGAAATTGTCCAGCACACTGAAGAAGGCTTTCAGCAGAAACGTTTGTGTTCGTCCTACTGGTGATTCATTTAAAATAAAAAGCAAAAAGAAGACTATTTTTGTTGAGTGCGGATCATAGTTTTATACAGTGCCGACCCTAGACTTCTGGGGGTCCTACGCAAAACTGTGTCGGGGGGTGGGGAAAGCTTGAGAAACAGTGTCTCTTCCGCGGCTCGGTATGCTTTCAACTTGTTTTTTTAGTATCAAGCAAGACATTCACATTACATGATTTGACAATTTTTTACATAGAAAGGGCGACAGTGCACCGCATTAAAAGAAATGATCATTCATGTTTTCATAACCGCTGGCCAAATTCAAAAACAAAACTTTTTGAACTTAAAATTAAATCATCTTTGAGAGCAAGGGGTCCTCCTGGTGTTTCGGCATACTTTTGTGCATAGGGAGGATCGGCTCTGGTTTTATATATGAAACATTACTGATCTGTATTTTGAACCAGTTTGTGACATTAACTGTCCAAACAAACCAATTCACTAAAATGAATAATCAAAAATGTGACATAAAAACTGCAATGAAGCATTTTGTCACACTAAACCACAAAAAAAAAGATTGTAAATGGAAAAGCTACAGTATACAGTATACTATTGTGAAAACAGCTGTGCTACTGAAAAATAGCGAACACAAAGCAGCAGTTGTTGTAGTTAGTAATTCTTCATCCTTGTAGTATAGGTATACCCTTAGCAGATGCTTTCTTATCAAAGTGCATAAATCACATAAATAAATAAACAAATATGAGAATATAATATATGTGAATATAAAATAAAATCTCACAAGATTGTCTCGACTGGTGTAGTGCACCATCCAGCCCTCTTTGACCAAAGTGGAGCTCCTCCGCTTGGTGTGTTTGATGGATTGGACCACACGCATCAGAGGGATATTGGTGCTGGTAGAGGGGCTTAAAGAAGATATGAGACACGGCAGTGATCGATAGTGTTGATGTGGATCATTGATCAAGAAAATTTAAACTCAGAACTTCTGACTCGTTAGTTCACCCAAAAATAAAAATATTGTCAACATTTATTCACTCTCAAGTTACTCAGTCTAAACCTTTATGACTTTCTTCTGTTGAACACAACAGAAGACATTTAGAATAATGTTGGTAACCAATCCAAAGTGTGTCTCCACTGACTTCCACAGTATGAAAAAATACTATGTTAGTCAAACCAGAAACTAATTGGTTACCCACATTCTTCTAAATATCTTTCTTGTCTTCAGCAGAAGAAAGAAACTCATACAGGTGTGGAAAAACTTGAGTGAGTAAATTATGACATTTTTGGGTGAACTATCCCTTTGTGCTTAAAAATCTGTCACATTTACATTTAATCATTTAGCAGACGCTTTGGTAACACTTTATTTTAGGGTCTCTTAATTAGTTGTTTATTAGCATGCATATTAATAGAATATTAGCCATTTATTAGTACTAATTAAGCACATATTAATGCCTTATTCTACATGACCTTATTCTACTTCCCTAATCCTACCCAATATCTAAACTTAACAACTACCTTACTAACTATTAATTTTTAATAGTGAATAAGTGTTCCCTATTCTGAAGTGCTACCGACACTTTTATCCAAAGTGACTTACAAATGACGACAATAGAAGCAAATCAAACTAACAAAAGTGCAACAATAAACAAGTGCTGTGACAAGTCCCGGTTAGTCTAACACAGTTCACTTTGCAAGGATTTTTATTTTTATTTTTTTATTTTTTTAAAGGAAAAGTAGGAATATAATAGAGAGCGCTAGTGTTAGAGGGTCAAGTTATTCAGATTTTTTTTATATATATATAATAATACATAAAAAGAAAACAAGTAGATAGTACAGAAATAGAATAGAGAGTTTTAGAGTTAGAGGGTCAAGTTTTTTTTTTTTATTAATAAATAAAAAGAAAACAAGAAGGTCAAGTGTAGATGGAAGAGATGTGTCTTTAGCCGTTTCTTGAAGATGCTCGGATTGAGTTGGGCAGGTCATTCCACCAGCAGGGAACAGTTAAGGTGAAAGTCTGTGAAAGTGACTTTGTGTCTCTTTGGGATGCCACTATAAAGCGACGTTCAGTTGCAGAAGGCAAGCTTTTGGAGGCCACATAAATCTGAAGTAATGAATTTAGGTAACGGGGTGCAGAGCCCATGGTTGTTTTGTAGGTATTTTATAGTATTTATTATCCAGAGCATATACCTTATGGTTTTCATAGGTTCTTCATCTTTCTCACGGTCCATGAAGGGGGAGTCCATAAAGAAGATCTTGTCTTCTGGAGTAGTTGGTTCCTCTGAATCGTCCAGACCACGACTGCTATCGCTGTTCACATCACTGCTGTCTACTTCCATCGTGGTATCAGAGTCAGGACCTGGGCTGGCAGGCTCTGAAAGAAACATACAGTAAACTTACATAATGATGTTTCTATTAGTACGTTTTTCATTTTAGTTGGCTGTGGCTGAAAACCATAACCATACCTCCATTGAAGACTCCAAGACAGTCTTTCGGTACCTTTGAAGCACATCGCTTGTGGCAATTGAATTTACAGTCTAGTGAAGAAAACATTTCATGATCACTTTTTTTTTATTCTACAGTTTACTAGAAATATTTCCTATTAGAAAGCGTAAAGGAAGATGGCGATACTCACCTTTGCACTGCATGCCCTGGCGGAAAAGCCCTTTAAGCAGCCGTTTGCAGAACTGGCAGATGGTGGGGCGGGTGTAGGTGTGAATGACAAAGGTGTGAGGGACCTTTACCCGCCCCAGCACCATCTTCTCCATCCAGATTGGCCGACCGCTCCATGACGGTAACCGCTTACCTGGCTCCTGATGGCGCTGCTGCAGCAGAGAAGAAAGTAACAACAAAACTGGCAACTGAAATTCACATACTGTGCACAGCATGCATGAGGCATACCAAACAAACACTACCGTACAAAAATGTGGGGTTAGTAAGATTTAGTTTTTAAATGAATAGTTTTAGAATCAATCTTTTTGACAGTAAAGAATTTTACAGTGTTACAAAATTTTCTATTTCAAATTAATGCTGTCCTTTTGAACTTTGTATTCATCAAAGAATCCTGAAAAAAAATCATCATGTGATCATGTGACACTGAAGACAAGTAAATTCAGCTTTGCATCACATAAATACATTTTACAATATATTCAAATATAAATTGTAATAATATTTATTATTATATTTATCCTATCTATCTATCTACAGTATCTATCTATCTATTTAATGTAGTCTTGGTGAACATGGGACTTCTTTCAAAAACATAAAAAAAACCTCTTATTGATCCCAAACCTTTGAATGTTAGTGATTTCATAGTAGATGTACATGCAAGAATGAATTTTACAGCAGCCATTCATCTATATGAATGTAACACAGAGGAAATGGTTTTTACTGATTTCCTTTTTCACAGCACACATTCTCCTCAGGAATGTTTCGAAACTGGCCACTTAGTTAAAATAAAAGATCTTCAACCACAGAGGATTTCACACAGACACTGATTTCAACAAGACAGGGAGAAATCAGAAAATGACTGATCTGATTTACCTTAATGCTTTTTAAAAAATGAGTTTTTATAGGGGTCAAAAACAAAAGAACACTTTATTTTCCTTCTTATGTATTACTGAGCTTATGTGGAGAACATTTCATTAGGTCTGAAATGCTGCCAGATGTAAAAGAGCTGAATTTGTGATATTTCACATTTTAAATACAACTGCATAGTTTGGCGGAGACATTAAAAGGGAAAACAGAGTGTCTATAAAACGAACACTGTGTTCTTGCCATGTTTGGGTTTGTGCTGATATGAGGTGATCGCTCTACCACAATGCATATCATCCTTCAACCCATTTTGTTAAATTTAACTATAAATATAAATTAATCAAAAGTGAAGCATAAAAAGAATGTGGATATTTTTGTCACACTCAATTAGTATGCATTCCATTGCTTTAGAAAACAAAATATTAAACATCTACAAACAAATTACATTAGACTATATTTTCTCAGTACTAACTTAACCATTTTGGTTAATATTCTTAACTAGGGATGCACGATATTATCGGATAATAATGGCTTTAAATGTACATATCGGCATCGCCCGATATTAAATAATTATGCTGATATGTCTTGCCAAGAGGAATAGGTTAACTCACATGTGCTCAGGGTGTGCTAGCGATTAGATCACATCAGCAGTGTGACTCATTTTTGAAGCAACGTTTGCCTGAATGGTGATTAGATTCACTGCTTTGGATCTCTGCATTTTAGAATGACATGTTTGGTGTATGATAGAGTAAACAGTAATAGCACGTGCAGCGGCAGCCTCCCCCGGGTCCTAATGCCCTTTCAGTAAGGAGTTTTAATTCCGTAGGGGGCACTGTTGGCCTACTTTTAATAAAATGAAAGTAAAATACACAAATAATATTTAGACTGTGTTTCTGATTAAATAAATCAGTAATTGATGTCATAAAATCGTGAGTATGTTTTAATTTAAAGGTCAGAAGCTATAACTTACATGAATAAAAAACATCACACACAAACATGACACTTGTAAATTAAATAATTGTATATATTCTGATTTATTCATTAATGTGTTGTTTCCAAACAAAAGGAAATATATCGGCATCGGCTATCGGCCAAAGAGAGTTGAAAAAATTCGGCATATCTGATATCGGAAAAATTCCAATATTGTGCATCTCTATCAATCTTAAACAAACACTTTTGGTTCAAATTTGGTAAACATTTTTAAAAAGCTTGTGTCCAGGTGAGTTTACACAGGTAAGCTAGTTTATACTATTTGTAAGCTAATTACACTATTTGGAGGCTACAGTTTTAATTTGTATTTAAGTTTATTTGCATTTAATTTGTAATTTTTGTATTTTTTCTTTTTCTTTTTTTCTAAAATCTATTGTTATATTGTTTAAAACCTAAAAATAAATAAATGTTGGTTAAGTTTGTTTGAGCTATTTTTCTAATTATAAATAACTTATAGTGTTTATATATATAATCAAACACAGCTGGACTCAAATGAAGGTGTAGAACCATCTCAAGGATGATCAGAAGAAATGGACAGCACCTGAGTTAAATATATGAGTGTCACAGCAAAGGGTCTGAATACTTAGGACCATGTGATATTTCAGTTTTTCTTTTTTAATAAATCTGCAAAAATGTCAACAATTCTGTGTTTTTCAGACAATATGGGGTGCTGTGTGTACATTAATGAGGAAAAAAAATGAACTTGAATGATTTTAGCAAATGGCTGCAATATAACAAAGAGTGAAAAATTTAAGGGGGTCTGAATACTTTCCGTACCCACTGTATATATATAAGAAAGAAAGAAAGAAAGAAAGAAAGAAAGAAAAGAATATTTAGACATAAATACAAAGTCACAACTGCAAATGTCAAAAAAAAAAAAAATCATTCCTCACATCTTCCAGGCTCACGACAGCATGCTCTGCTGGAGCAGGACGAGGAACAGACAGCGACGGGCCAGGCAGAGACACGTTTGAAAGACGTCTTTTCCTTACACCGCTACAGTTGTTAGGGATCTTAAAGGCACATCGCTTGTGATAGTTCAGGCCACATCCTAATAATCCACAAAGAAAGCTTTAGTGTTCAGGATTCCAGTCACAAATAAGCCTGAGATTTGGTTTAAAGCAAGATCAGGTATATGATAAGAGTTTAGGTAAAAGGTCAAGAAAATAAAAATCAAGTATAAGGTTTAAGAATTCAAGATAAGATTAAACACAGACAAACACAAGGTGAATTTCATCAAACTTTTACTCCTAAACTCCAGCAGAGGGCTCCCGCTTCTCTTTACAGACTTACAGACATATGGCCACTTAAGCATGTTTAGATACCTACTTAGAAACCAAATGAATCTCCTGAGGACTGGGTGGGGATTTTAGATACAGAGTTCATGATTTTTTTTTTCTTTTCCAAAGTACATTCACAACAGTTTAAAGTGTAAAGTGCTTTAGCATGCCTCTACATATGAACAGCTTGTATCCATCAGTGTGGCCTCTTACGACTGGAGCCCATAATCTTCATGCAGCTTTTGATTGTCATATCCAGAGCTTGGCAGAAACACTGGGTTCCATTCAAACAGCCCCCGATTTCAACTTCAAAGTCGGACCGATGGCAGCACTGACACATCGCACCGCTTGTCTGAATACATCGCCTCCAGTCAGACTCAATCAGGGATCTTTAAAGCAGTCTCAGACTCACTCAGAACTCGGAACCAGACGAATACATTCAGAATATTTTCAAAAGTGTTCTCTTTTTTTGCTGTTGTTGTTTTAGTCAGTCAATACTGTATGTAAATTTCATCAACTTTAGTCTCTTTTCCTGAAATGGCATATACACTACCGATGGAAGAAATCATTTTTATTTATTTATTTTTATTATTTTTTTATTATTTTATTTTTGGAGGTCTCCTTTGCTCATCAAGGCTGCATTTATTTAAAATGTAATTTATTCCTGTGATCAAAGCTGAATTTTCAGCACCATAACTCCAGTCTTCAGTAACACGTGATACTTCAGAAATCATTCTTACTATCATCAATGTTGAAAAAAAAAAATGCTTAATGCTTAATATTTTTGTGGAAACCATGATACATTATCATTCAAAAGTTTGGGTAAGCAAGATAAAAAAATATATTTTTTTATTCAAAAGGGTGCATTAAATTAATGAAAAGTGACAGTAAAGATATTTATAATGTTACACAAGATTTCAACTTCAAATAAATGTAGCTCTTTTGACCGTTCAGTTCATCATAGAATCCTGAAAAAAAAATAAAAATCAAGAATCGTGATTTCCACAAACATATTAAGCAGCAAAAACACTGATAATACTGAGTACCAATAAGAATTAAGCACCAAATCATACAGATATTAGAATGATTTCTGTAATCACAGAGTTCAATTAAATAAATAAAAATAATATGACAATAACATTTCACAATATTACTGTTTTCACTGTATTTTTGATTAAATAAATTCAGCCTTGGTAAGAATAAGAGACTTCTTTAAAAAAATCTTAATTATTCCAAACATTTGACTGGTAGTGTAAATGTTTATATTGTTAATATTAATAAATGTGATTTGATTAATGTAGAATATGCATAGTCTTTTTAACTGCTATGTAACCCATGGTCCTGATATACACTAAAATCAAAATTTTTATATTTATTTATTTATTTTAAATTTATTTATTTAAAAATAATACCAACTTTTTAATGCACAGAAGGGGCATGAACATACACACCCAACAATCACAATAGTGAGACATGATTGCTGAAATTATTGATTCTCATGCACAGCTGACAGAAAAAAACTGAAAAGTGTACTGTTTCTCCTGGCAACAGCCTGTTTGAGACAGCGGTAGACTCACTTGACAGAGTTTAATTAGTAATAGTTATAACAACACCCTTTTACCCACAACAAAAATACTAAAATCTTAACTTTTCATTCATCTGCTTCAGCAATGATAAAGCCCTATTGGCTCTGGCCACTGGGGAGGAAGTGAGCAAATGTTTCTTTAAAATACATTATATACGTTATATGACTGCTACCTTCACATTTGAGGCCCTGTCGGACGAGTCCCCACAGCATCTCTCCGCAGTAGTCGCAGAAGGTGGGCGCTTTGTAGGAGTGGACGTAAAGTGCATGGGGTCGGATCTGGAAGTCTTCCACTGTAGCTTGAGCTGTAATCAAAATGCAACTTAAAGGACAACTCAGGCGAAGAATGGATGATGCAACAAAACACTGAACAAAATTATACAAATGAGCACAAAATGAATCAAAAGAAAAAAATACATATAAAACATTAGCAGCATATAATTAGGAGTCATAATGTTTCACAACAATCCAAAGAACAATGAAACTACTTGTTTGATATGTTTTTAAACTACTGGTCCAACCTTGTTTAGACCAATGGGAGATGAGCAGTTTGATCTCCTGAAGGCAAAAACATAGACACAACTACACAAGGCTGTACTTCAGTCTGATCCAGGGTCAGGGAGTAACTGATGTGACTCAGGCTAGAATGAGTCCATTTGGATGATTCATGCATTTGATGATACAGATTAATTCATGCATTTGATGATACAGATTAATTCATGCATTTGATGATTCATGAATGAATCTGGGACTGAAAGAACTGAATATCACTTCATGTGTGTGATGTGAAAGTCAACATGTAAGCCTGTGAAACAACACGCCACTTCAACTGTTTCTGCAGTTCCTGTTTTATAGTTTGTGGTTTAATTCCTAGTATGGGTAACCATACTTGGTCACATGTCACGTCACGTCACATAATACACGACTGGCTGACTTGAGTAGCGCACACTGTGACTGTACTGGCACTTCAGTATTACTGTTCTTGACAGACTCTTTTTAGTGAGACATAAGCCCCATATACCAAACAAATTTACCATATACCGATCTGAGAATCAATCAATCATTATTGGGACACTTTTTTGATAGGGGCCTGTGCGCCTCTGGTTTATCCTGATACACACAACACTAACATTTTCTTGTCAGTCGGTGAGTCAGAAAGCATCTGCCAAGGACACAAAATGCACTGCTAAAATGAATGAATAAGGTCAGGAAATATTTGGTGCATGGCAAACAACATGCAATCCCCAATTTCTGATGAAAGGAAAAATAAGAGAAAGAAACCGTGTCCTAGATTTCGGTCACTGTGTCACAGGCAGGGCCGTCCTTAGCTGACGTGGGGCCCGGTGCGAGGTAGGGAGCATGCCCCCCCTCGGTCCGTTCATGATTGCGTTCCGGTGGGGGGGGGGGGTCTGTTCGCCGCGGTCTGTACACAGATCCCACCCTCCATGCAAATCACTCTCCAAAGTCACGCCTTCCAAATTCTCACTCGGTCTGCAATAGCATAATGGAACGCGCTGATGACGCATCATGTCTGTGTGAACAGGGTGCATGGAGGTATGCAAATACACATGTTGACAGGCAGGCAGGACAGCCTATCATAGCCCTCGGACTGAGGGATATGATTGGATGAACATTTTATGGTCCTATGCCTTCCACAGATGATATAAATACATATTTAGATGACTCAACTTAGTGATTGCTATTGGGACGTGAAGAGACTTTAAAGTCACTACCTTTTTCTCTACCTTTTTTATATCAATCTAATATAACACCAAATTCACTTCAATTCAAAATCCTGAACATTCTCAGGATTTCGATGGAATGGGAGGGAAGTGATCTGATATCTAATCGACTAGTTGGGGGTTGCCTAGAAGACTAGTTTTCTAATCCGTTCTAAGGAAGTCCTGTATAATTTTGGTTTCAACTGACCCTGAACAGATACAGTGGGGCAAAAAAGTAATTAGTCAGCCACCAATTGTGCAAGTTCTCCCACTTAAAAAGATGAGAGAGGCCTGTAATTTTCATCATAGGTATACCTCAACTATGAGAGACAAAATGAGGGGAAAAAAATCAGAAAATCACATTGTAGGATTTTTAAAGAATTCATTGGTAAATTCCTCGGTAAAATAAGTATTTGGTCACCTACAAACAAGCAAGATTTCTGGCTCTCACAGACCTGTAACTTCTTCTTTAAGAGGCTCCTCTGTCCTCCACTCGTTACCTGTATTAATGGCATCTGTTTGAACTTGTTATCAGTATAAAAGACACCTGTCCACAACCTCAAACAGTCACACTCCAAACTCCACCATGGCCATCTTTGGAGACATTTACATCAGATTTGACAACTTAAACTCTCTGGGACTCTGAATAGAAAATCTGATGTTTTACTAAGTGTATCTTCCAAATATTCTATTTTAAAATGAGTTAAGAATGAGAATTTCCCCAGGTTTCTTTCAGGTAACTAAAACAACATGCTTCTTTTGGTAACATCAGATTAATAATTGATTTTATCCAAGTCAAATTATAATGCAATGTGACAGAAATTTGGTCATAATTCAATTCAAACCAATATTATGGAACAATTTACAAAAATTTCCAAACTTTTAAAAATGTTATTTTGGATAAGAAATGTATGTACACTGTTAGACATTTCTGTAATTCTACAGTTATTTACTGTATATTCCCCAGTATAATACTGCAAATTCCATTTACTGTAAATAATTGTAATACCCTTTGCATCATGGGAATTTTCTGTGACGTCAAACTCCACATACAGTGGCTTACTGTATTTTTTTAAATTGCTGTATACTACTGTATTTGCTCTGTGACGCCATTCCATTGAGGTTGTTTTATTTTCCGCACTTCTTACATTTGGATTGACAAGATTTGTCCTGCACCATGTCTACAACGCCGCAACAGCTATACTGGCTACGACTATACTGGATGTGTTACATCGCTTGTAATGATTGGCAAATACGTTTGCCCTTCGTGTCAGAAACAGCGCGAGCGCTTGGCATCTGTACGTCAGAAATATACCAGGGTATCACTTTACTGTCCGCATCCATTGTAGATAGTATCGCTGATTATAATGGGTTCTATATTGTCTTTTGTCACGTCGCGCCATGCCGCTCACATCCGAGGAAGACACGGAATCCACGGGGCAGCGCCGCGGGTTTTGCCCGAGGATGAACCCGCGAGAGGGGAAGAGTTCCGGAGAACATCCGCGCTGTGTATCGATGCACCTTACGAGAGAATAAGACCAGCAAGCAAGGTAAAATATATGTATGTACACAGTATGTGTGTGTTTTGTCAGATTTTTGCACACCAGTTAACAAATTACCCGTTAACATTGAGGTAACTTCACCAAGGTAAACTGCGCTGTCCTTTCAAATGACTTTGTCAGCATATTGAATTAACGTACCGAATTAAAATTATGTTTAACGAGCAACGCTTATCTTATATTAACATTAAGTTAACTAATGTGAAATTTTGTTCAGGTGTTAGCCAGTAGCCTATTGAGAAAATAAAACCACATGTTAGAATGGTTAAACTAGTTTTATGCCTATCTGCCTTAGTTTTAGAATTAGTTTGTTATAGTTTTTAGTGGAATTTAAGTTTTACTGCATTTTTTGGTATTTGTGTTTTAAAGGCAACTGCAATGAAGCATCAAGAAAGACATGAGCATGCCAACCACCCTGAGACTGATAATTCAGGTAGGAGAACAAATATGGTTTTGAGAGGTTTGTGTATTCTATATGGGGTTTGCCTTTTAAAAATGTGTAATTTCTACTTTTTGTTTTTCAGGGAACACATTTCTGTCACTAACAATGTGGATGGTGAGCAAAGGTGGTGGCCACGTTTTGGAGCAGCACCTGGGTTTTGCAGATGGCTATGTACTTCTTTTCCCATTATGTTTTTGTTGCCTATAGATTGTGAGGATAAATCCAGAGAATACAACATAATGCACTGCAAAATGTCCTAAAACAGGAGAAATAGTGAAGATTAACTGTTCCAGCATTGGAAGACTGTATTTTTTTAAGTGTTATACATTCAATGTTTTAAATAAAGAATTTGATATTTTGTAATATTGTGTCTGTTTTAATTGAATGCCAGTAGTACATAATGTAGGATAAAAATAAAACGAATTCTATATATAAAAATATAAAATCAAATGAAATCTATATTAAAATAAATAAATTACAGTAGTATACTGATGAATTGGATTTTTATAGTAATTTACTGTAAAACGGTAGTTTGCTACTGTAAATCAAATACAGTTTGCTACTGTAAATCCTAATTACAGTAACTTACTGGCAACAGTGTTGTCAGTAAGTTACTGTAAAAACCCTTTGAAATGTCTAACAGTGTACATTTAACCAATAAAAATTCAATAAATTTAATATATGTTATGTTAATTAAGTAGACCTTATTCAACACTATGAAAAACACTACGGAGAGTAGTGATGGGGATTCTCTCGGTCTGCAATAGCTTAATGGAACGCGCTGCAGCACTCCAGCACAGGAATCGACTCTCTCGGCAACTTTGTCACATGCATGTATCCTACATGCTGCTTACTCAAACAACAGTCACAGTGACTTTAGTTTGTAATTCTACATACAGTACCTCCGTGCCAGCTTTGTAGTTTAATTGTTACATTAATGCAATAAATATACATTTGTTTTCCATGGTTAACCTATTTGTGTTCAGAATCATTAAAAACTCACATCAAGAATAAACAAATCAATACATTATTGTGTGTATTTTGTATATATTATTATTTATTTTTAATATCTTTTAAGCGTCTTTTTAAGACAATGGGCATATGCTTTAGAGCCATTACCAGACCATTATAAATCAATTAATTCATTAACGAACAACTTTTTTTCTCGTTTATTTAATTCTGGCATAATATTCGACCACGGCTGACTGTTGTGACTTTTTCCCTCTGTAAAATTAGGTAACAGCAACAGCTAGGTAACAACATTGATGATTTTAAGGTAATGTCATCACTAATTTGGATTAATTTGGACAGTCGCGCTGAAAATGTGTTGTTTTAATAGAAGGAATTTAAGGCATTGTGTCTGGGGGGAAAAAAGTGTGTAAAACCAACTGCAATCTTGTATTATTGCTGACCCTGTTGTGACGTAAATAAATGAATTTTTGCGTATTTGTAGTTGTGAGGCAGCACATGTCTCACGTTCTATCGACGGTGCACAAGAACGAACAGTCAACTTTCAAGCATACGATTCAATGTTTCCTGCTAATAAAGGTTTGTGAAAAAATGCTGATATTCCAGAAGTGTTAATGGAACCAAATGTCTTTAAAAAAAAACCATCTAGATCGGATATTTTTTTCATGACAATCTGCATCTTTGAACAATGATGGTTCTTCAATTAACTGATTAGAAGGCCATTAGAAGGCTGCATTTTCAAATGTGGTTTGTTTTGACCACGGGGCAGGGGCGGGGGCGGAGTCTCTGATGTTAGAATACAAACTAAAAGAACAAAGAATCTCAAACTCGGTCAAATCAAACTGGGTAGGGAGAAAGAAAAAAGCGCATTCCTTTTTGAACATCAAAGAGAGAAAGTAGAACATTTGAGCTTGCAGTGAATCACATGGCAGGCAGCAGTCCAGAGCACTGGAACACAGGCTCATAATGAGCCATTCATGAAGACACTACATACATTATAACAAATGAGGAACTCGGCATCTCAAAACTCATCTATTAGTCTTCAGGCAAAAAATCCAAACATAGTTAATAAAGTAAAGTCTAAACTCTTACTCTTTTAGAAAGACTCCTTCGAAATCCTCCTCAAAAACATTACATTTCAGGATTTCCTCAAATAAAGTGTGATCTGTTCCACTGCTGAACTTGAAATCGAACCAAAATACACAGATAACAGTTTGAAACTCCACTTGAATACACAGCACAAGGACAGGACAACAATGTTCAATGCAGCGGATCCTGTCGACACGCAATCTCAGACAAAAGCTCAGAGCGATCGGCGTCCTGCTGTTCCCTGAACCAGAGCTGCTCTCCACAACCCCTGTTTCTTCTCAGCAGAAGCACGACCATCACCTACTGCAACAAAAACAAGCTTTTGCCTTGGAGCTGAGCGTCAACAAAAAGTTGCAGAGTGTTTTATTAGCACAGCCGATGGATGCAAGGAAGAAAAAGACAAGACGATATTGAGGGTCAGTGTGTGAAAGCATATTTGTTTGTTTTGTCTCAACCAAAAGTTATCAACTAACAGACTGTGGTCCAGATTTGGACCCAAGATTGGCTCGATCCAAACCTTAAATCAGTTCTCAGAATTGTCAAAATAGGAAACTATAAAACAAAGTCTTCACATACTTTTCAATCGGGTACAGAAGTGGCATAAAAGTACTTACTCAAGATTCGATGAATCAGCCTATGTATCTGCCACTTGTTCAGTCTTGTGCACAGCCGACAGAAAGCAAAGCACACACTGATGATAACGTCATAGTGTAAAGACAGCTTTAGAGCAATTTCTTGCTTGTTCATTTGCCAATTACTAAAACTCAACAGAGGAATTTGTTGTTATAATCTAATACTGCATGTGTCAGTTTATTTATTTTTTATCATTTGTGATTCTACTGAATAAAGTCATGGAGAGACTATTTTGACTATTAACAATGTATTATTAGGGGCCAAGCTAAATTCTTTTTTCCTCTGATTCCTTGGCTCATGCATACCAAAATGTATAATTCTACAGGCCAAGATTTTTTGCAATTTTGAATTATTCGTAAAACCTTTTTTTCACCAAAATTGTCTCAGATCATCTTCAGACCATGCTGGCAAAAGTCATTAAATTTCCACTGAAGTGCGTTGAAATGTGCAGCGTTATTTTATGTGGTGATGTAATTTCGATTGAAACTGGAAGACAGGGCGGGACATATCAAGCAGCTCCGCCCTCTTTTTTAAAATAGCAAATAGGCAATAGCCATTATTTCATTTAAATCTGCTCAGGCCAAAGCCATTGAGATCGGTAAAGCTGCATTTGATAGCTTATGACAGCCACAGTCTAAAATATTAGCCCTTTAGATTCAATATTAAACTGTTACTAAAGCAAAACAGTGATTATAATGATGCTGAGGATGTGTAGTTTGAAAAGTGTGTAATATATTGGTGAAAGGCACTGCTGTTATCTCTTCTACTTGTCAGTGCCGTTTCTACAGTCTGTCTAACCGTTTCTCCTCCCAGTCTCATCCATATCGCTTGAAATATAGCATTATGTGTAGAATTCAAACAGGTTCGATACGTTTTGCGGTCTGCGCCAACTCGCACATATAATCCGCTCTGTACTATCTTGTCTCTGGACCAGAGCAGACTGTGTGCATGCTGTGGCAGTTCGCGTTACACAATGCAAAACCAGACTTCATTCGCCCCAATCTAGAGCATATTTACTCTGTCTGAATCATTCCCTATCCCCTATATAGCGCACTACGTGCCATTCACCATACAGAGAATTCTAACTAAGCGACCGATTTCAGCCGCAGCTTCAGCGTCTATTAAAGGGGTCATATGATGTTGCTAAAAAGAACATTATTTTGTGTATTTGGTGTAATGAAATGTGTTTATGCGGTTTAAGGTTAAAAAAACTCATTTTCAACATACTGTATCTTATTGTTTCTCCTCTATGCCCCACCTTTCTGAAACTCGTTGATTTTTCCAAAGCACATCGGTCTGAAAAGCGAGGTGTGCTCTGATTGGCCAGCTATCCAGTGCATTGTGATTGGCCGAATACCTCAAGCGTGTGACGGAAATGTTATGCCCCTTACCCCTTACTGTGATGCCGTGTCCCAGAGCGACGAGACAAAAACATTCAAACTCATTATAAACGAGGCATTTGTTGTATCCAGTGGGGACATAATTACGGATTATAATAACTTATACGTTCTTTTTACGCGTTGCATCGCGCCGCATAAACATAAAACCATGTCTGCATTTGTGATCGGAGAAATGACAAACAACAAGCGCTACTCTACACTGCTCAAAACTCGCATTTGAATCATCAGTGGCAAATTCTTTAAATATGAAAAGGTACTTACAGACTGTGAGTCAGAACAGTCAGCATTGTAGTCTACTTTCCCAGGTTCAGGAAAGAGTCCTCCATAAAATGCGCTGCACACATCTGAATATTTGGGTTGAACTGTTCTGGAACAGTATTGTAAATACAACTTAACCACTGATTTCTAGTCGTGTCCTCTTTTGGAAGGCCAAACAAAGTATTTTTGCTTTCGCAAGGAAACATACAGCATCTTCACAACATGGCGGCGGCGGTGGCATCAACAATAAAGTTACGCCTTCTTTCTTTGCGTGAACATTTGGGCGGTGTTATGCAAATCTTCCCACATCTTGACGTAGACATTTGGGGGCGTGTTAGAATGGGCCGTTTTAGGAGGGCGTGGACAAGTCTTAACTTTTATAAAGAATATCTCTTTGGGTTTGAGACTTTAGTCTTTGCAACTTTAGGGATCTTATCTATTCACGAACAGCTTGTGACACTCCAAAGAGAAAGGAAAACTTGAAATCGCATCATATGACCCTTTTAATAGTGTAGTAAAATCTGATTCTATTTTGCGAGTTTGTTCTTTTGTTGTTTTTCGTTTGTTTCAATGAACTGGTTAATTTCACTAATTCATTCACGTAATGATGCAATGACGCATACACAATTATATTATTAAAGCATCCAATAAGGATGTGAAATGTGGATGTTTTAAGCACATAGAGTGAATAAACATCTTCATCAGCTTACTTTTTTACATAAACTATGAGAAACCATAAAAACTTTAATTTTGCCCCTTCATTCAAGAGCTCAATTCACGCATGCCCTTATAACTGGCTCATCCATCTTCAGTCCGAGTCAGAACTGTTTCCTCA
Source organism: Sinocyclocheilus grahami (assembly GCF_001515645.1). Classification (NCBI taxonomy): domain Eukaryota; kingdom Metazoa; phylum Chordata; class Actinopteri; order Cypriniformes; family Cyprinidae; genus Sinocyclocheilus; species Sinocyclocheilus grahami. Next base: position 416,787 of record NW_015505821.1, read on the forward strand.
GTTCAGTGATTGCTGGAGGAACCGGAGCGCTGAATGAGTTAATTCATCATAGGATCATATACACCGGTGTTTTGACTCATTTCGAGTTGGAGTGATTGTCAGGCACGCCCGAAAGTGAGTTTTGATTGAGTAACTTGTTGTCAGGGATCTCAGTAACTTCAGTCACCATCCAGGATAATCACCCGATCACAGTCACCTGAATTCTGATCACCCGCACCTGCTGTCACCAATCAAGCCACACTACAAATACACACACATCACAGTCACTCACTTTCCGGTCTACCGTTCACTCCTATGGACTGTTCCGGACTCTCTCTACTGTATTCTCCTAGAAAGACTTACCCTCTGTTCCTCCCGCGATCCTCCAACGACTCCTTGGAATATGTTCCACGATCTCCACGAAACCGGCATAAGACACACACCATCAGAACTCAGATAAGAACCCTGGAATCATTCACTGTGTTGACACTCACCAGCCTTTACCTCACCCATTGAATTCTTATGCTTAACCAGTCAATAAACCATCCTGTTTTGCGCTTACCTGTTGTGTCTGGCCTTGCTTTGTGACAGAAGACCAGACCTATACAATTACCTCCATGGATCCTTGACCTCCCACACCCGCAGATGTCCTGGAGGAGCTGGTAAACGCCCTCCGGGCTTCCCTGCTTCCTCCGGCAACCCCCCAATCTGCCTCTGTCAGTCCCATGGCCATGCCTGCTTCATACGTGGGTGATGCAGCTGAGTGTGGCGGCTTCCTCCAGCAATTGGCCTTGTTCATTGAGATGCAGCTGCAGAAGTTTTCCACCGAACGCACTAAGGTAGCATTCCTGACATCACTTCTTAATGGAAGAGCGCTGTTGTGGGCTAAGGCCATATGGAACGCTAATAGTGCCATAATTAATTCATATGATGCCTTCACTAACCATTTCAAAGTCGTCTTTGGTCACACTGCAGGAGTGCTATCTATGTCCGACCAGTTACTGCGGCTGCGCCAAGGCACGTCTTCCACTAACGACTACACACTGTGGTTCAGAACGCTGGCGGAGACTAGCGGGTAGAATGCTCTACTTAGCTCTTACCGGCAAGGATTGAATCCCCGTGTACAAGCTCAAATGGCTATCTATGATGATTCCGTTGGACTGGAAAGCTTCATGCAAAAAGCCAACCGAATTTCCCAGCGTCTGTCCGCATGCCACGCCACCAAAGCCGCCCACCAGTCTGTCACGCCTGGCATGGGTTCCCCAGTACCAGAGCCGATGCAAGTAGACACCTCCCGGCTCACCCCTTCTGAACGTGCTCGCCGTCTCGCGGCAGGTCTGTGCCTTTACTGCACTGCGGTGGATCATTACATCAGGACCTTCCCAGTCAGACCCCCACATCCATGAGTACCCTCCAGCTAGACCCTGTCATTTCCACACTGTCAATGCTATCGGTACAACTATTTACCCCAAACTTTTCTGTTTCAGTCCCTGCCCTCGTCGACTCGGGCTCCTCGGGCAATTTCATATCGCAGGACCGATTGAATCGTCTCCATCAGCCCCGGAAACGTCATGCCCAGGAGCTCCGAGTCGAGACCATCCAGGGAAAACCGCTAGG
>NW_015505821.1:420986-440419 GCF_001515645.1 Sinocyclocheilus grahami
TAGTGCCATAATTAATTCATATGATGCCTTCACTAACCATTTCAAAGTCGTCTTTGGTCACACTGCAGGAGTGCTATCTATGTCCGACCAGTTACTGCGGCTGCGCCAAGGCACGTCTTCCACTAACGACTACACACTGTGGTTCAGAACGCTGGCGGAGACTAGCGGGTAGAATGCTCTACTTAGCTCTTACCGGCAAGGATTGAATCCCCGTGTACAAGCTCAAATGGCTATCTATGATGATTCCGTTGGACTGGAAAGCTTCATGCAAAAAGCCAACCGAATTTCCCAGCGTCTGTCCGCATGCCACGCCACCAAAGCCGCCCACCAGTCTGTCACGCCTGGCATGGGTTCCCCAGTACCAGAGCCGATGCAAGTAGACACCTCCCGGCTCACCCCTTCTGAACGTGCTCGCCGTCTCGCGGCAGGTCTGTGCCTTTACTGCACTGCGGTGGATCATTACATCAGGACCTTCCCAGTCAGACCCCCACATCCATGAGTACCCTCCAGCTAGACCCTGTCATTTCCACACTGTCAATGCTATCGGTACAACTATTTACCCCAAACTTTTCTGTTTCAGTCCCTGCCCTCGTCGACTCGGGCTCCTCGGGCAATTTCATATCGCAGGACCTATTGAATCGTCTCCATCAGCCCCGGAAACGTCATGCCCAGGAGCTCCGAGTCGAGACCATTCAGGGAAAACCGCTAGGACGGGGGTGGGTGAAATATTGAGCACAGACACTAAAGCTCAAGATTGGCACTCTACACGTGGAGGAAATCACGTTTTTGGTACTGGAGGGACCCACCGTGGATATCATCCTGGGACACCCCTGGCTAGTTCTTCATTCTCCAGAGATCAGATGGGACTCGTGTGAGGTAACTCGCTGAAGCCACCGCCACTGCCTCATGTCATTATCCACTCTGCTCCCAGGATCTCACTCAGCTCAAGTTTCATCTACCCTCATTGAAAGCCCCGAACCTCGGGAGAAGGTCACAGTCCCATCTGATTACTTGACGTTCCAGGATGTCTTCAATAAGCAGGCAGCCACCCAGTTACCACCTCATCGGCCATGGGACTGCGCCATCGACTTGCTGCCTGGAGCAAAACTCCCCAAGGGTAGAGTATACCCATTGTCCATCCCGGAGCGCAAGGCGATGGAGGAATACATCAAGGAGGCTCTTAACCAAGGATTCATCCAACCTTCCACGTCTCCAGCTGCTTCTAGTTTCTTCTTCATGGGCAAGAAGGACGGGGGCTTGCGGCCTTGTATCGACTATCGGACTCTGAACTCCCATACGGTGAAACTGCCCTATCCACTTCCCCTGGTCCCGGCCGCCCTCGAGGAACTCCGATCGTCAATGTAGACAATCACCGAACGGTGGAGGAACTCCCAGAACACCTCGTTCATGAATCCCGGGAAGACTGACGGGACGTTGGCTAGCCCATACGGCATTACAAGGTACTCATAGTGGCCAGATGGTGTAATGAATGCCATCTTCCACTCGTCGCCCTCCCAGATTCGAACGAGGTTGTATGCCCCATGCAATGGAACATCGACGAGGACATTCGAGCCGCCACTCTTACCGAAACTGCTCTGCCGGGAGGCCCAGAAGGGAAAACATACAGTGGGTACGGAAAGTATTCAGACCCCCTTAAATTTTTCACTCTGTTATATTGCAGCCATTTGCTAAAATCATTTAAGTTATTTTTTTTTCCTCATTAATGTACACACAGCACCCCATATTGACAGCCCAGTATGACCCGTGATATCATAAGGTACATCCGCAGTTGCTCAGTCTACACCATGTCCAAGACCCCTCGTCACCTCCCCGCAGGCAAGCTAGTACCCCTGCCGATCCCACATCGACACTGGTCTCACCTGGGAATCAATTTTGTGACTGACTTACCCAACTCAGACGGGTATACCTGCATCTTGGTGGTCATATTTCGTTTTTCCAAAGCCTGTAAGCTAATCCCCCTCAAAGGACTTCCAACCGCTCTCGACACTGCAGAAAGTTTGATCCCACACGTCTTCAGAAACTTTGGAGTCCCCGAGGATGTAGTCTCCGACAGGGGACCTCAGTTTATCTCCCGCGTTTGGAGGGCATTCTTCTGGCTACTAGGGGTCACGGTCAACTTATCCTCAGGCTACCATCCACAGACAAATGGCCAGACTGAGCGGAAGATCCAGGAACTCGGACATTACCTCCGGGCATACTGTCATGACGACCAACACAGCTGGAGCCGTTTCCTCCCTTTGGCCGTGGCCGCCCCCATCGCCGCTTGAGGGCGTCAGGAGCCGCCCCTGGAGGAGGGGGTAATGTCAGGGATTCATCTCAGTCACTTCAGTCACCATCCAGGATAATCACCCGATCAGTCACCTGAATTCTGATCACACGCACCTGCTGTCACCAATCAAGCCACACTACAAATACACACACATCACAGTCACTCACTGTCCGGTCTACCGTTCACTCCTATGGACTGTTCTGGACTCTCTCTACTGTATTCTCCTAGAAAGCCTTACCCTTTGTTCCTCCCGCGATCCTCCAACGACTCCTTGGAATCTGTTCCACGATCTCCACGAAACCGGCATAAGACACACAACATCAGAACTCAGATAAGAAACCCTGGAATCATTCACTGTGTTGACACTCACCAGCCTTTATCTCACCCGTTCCATTCTTATGCGTAACCAGTCAATAAACCATCCTGTTTTGCACTTACCTGTTGTGTCTGGCCTTGCTTTGTGACACTTGTAGATCTGTGCTGCTCGAGCAGTGAACTGCTTCAGACAGTTCAGTCTGCTCTGGTGATCTGGTTCAACTAGTTCACCAAAAAGAACCAGTTCAAAAGAATGATTCATTTGCGAACTCGACATCACTCCAGACTGTTTGCCTGAGGCTGTGGATTACAGGTAATAATGCTGTAAATAATGTTCAGTAATGTTCAGACCGATCTTTTTGCTTCATAAGACCTCAATATATCGTCAAGAGCAATGGGTATTAATTTTGTGTTCCTTGATAAAGACAGGGAGCCGTTGACTTGCATTTTATGAATCACCAAGGCCAACGGCTTCAGTTAAAAATCTTCTTTACTGTTCTACTCAAAAAAAAATTCTTGAATGGCCCAAGGATGAGTAAATTAACAGCAAATTTTTGGATGAACTATCCCATTAACCAGTTTCATAGAATGTGTTCAGAGCATACGTTCAACTACCTCAGGAAAACCTTCATGAATAAGGATCTGAGTTCTGGGAAAGCGCTTGGAACTTTATATGAAACAATCCAGAATACTGGCTTGGAATCAGTCATGCATATTGTGTTGATTTCCAGTGCCGGACACTTGAATGTGTGTGTTTGCCACTGAGTGAGGAGGATGTGAAGAGCAGGTGTGCTGTACAGCTCCCATGTGAACACGCCAACGACAGGAAGATCAGTCTTCATAGAGAAGGCCTACACAGGATGTACACACCATTCTGCATGGGAACAAAGATGAGCTCAAACCCTAAGTGGTGGAGCCCTATTATACTAAGTGACAGCAGAACTGCATATTTATTACATAAATATATCTGACAAAGTCACTTGTTTTTGTCAAGTAAACAGAACCCTTGAGCCATAAATCTTTCAACACATGACTCATGTACACTGAGCATGTGGTAAAATGAGAAAACTGATCGTGATAGGTGGTCTTAAGGGAATTGACATGCCTGTGTTAACAGGCATTTGAAGGGAAACCACCTGAAGTTCACGATGACTAGATTAACATGGGCCCCTCCATCTGGTACACATGTGCCACAACCGACTACAATCTAATTACAGAGTTAAACTGATCTGTTCCATCTTGCAAAGATGCTAGCAATATACGGCCACCAGGGTAACCAGCTGCAAAGCTATAAGTGATTGCATAATTTAAAGAACATAAACTACAGTCAAGATGACCTGAAGCTACTGTATTGTAGTTGGTTCTTCATTTGTCATTCCTAATTTACAGTGGAAATTTGAAATGGTATTTTTATTCACAGCACCCTTTTGTTCAGCTCTTTACAAGGTTCCAAAAATGACTAAATGTAGAATTCTGTCACAATTCTGCTGCTCCTTATAAAATAGTTTTAGCTAATATTTACTTAATACTGTCCATATGAACTTATTTGGGGTCATAAGATTTAAAAAATATATTTTTAAAATAAATATTTTATGCTCACCAAGACTGCATTTAACTGATCAAAAATACAGTAAAACTGTAATATTATGAAATATTATTACAATTTAGAATAACTATGTTTCTATTTGCATATATTTTAAAACATAATTTATTCCTATGATGCAAAGCTGAATCAGCAGCTGACTTTCTTGAGCAGATTCACTGCTAAAGAAATTATTATTAATGTTGAAAACAGCTGCTTTATATTTTTGTGGAAATTGTGCTACATTTTTTTCAGGATTTTCTGATGAAAAGAAAACTTTTATCTTAAATGGAAATCTTTGTAACATAAATTGATTTATTCTGATCAAATTAATGCGTCCTTGCTAAAGAAAAACTCACTGACCCAAACTTTTGAACGGTTGTGTATGATAAATGAAATACATGAGTTTGTTTGTCTCATAAACACACTCATGTATTTCATTTATCATACACAACCATTGGTAATGGTGATGGTGTTGTTTCAAAGTGAAAGTTTTGTCCCACACAATGCTTTGTCTATATATTAATAAAGCCACAGCTAGCACAACTCACCAGACAGGACGACCTCAATCAGATCTCCCTCATGGATATCCTCTGCCAACGTTAGCCGCTGGAGGATGTTGTCCGAGTTCAGATCATGGCGGAAGAGCAAGATCTTATCGTACAAGCCAAAGAATCCACATTCTGGGAACTGAGGAGGAGAGAATGGGATTTGTTATAAATAATGAAATCAAACATCAAAAGAGTTTATTTTCTTGATCAGAGCTTTGCATAAATACAAAGGTATTTTAGACAGAATTTCAAATTCATTAATGATTGGAAATTGATCACATATAATATACTGCAAGTTATTCTATAAATAAGGTATAATGTGCAGTCGGCATTATGTATAATTTTACAATAATGATCATATGACCGGATTATCCTGTTTATTATACAGCTTTAAAGTTAAAGGTTCAGATACAATACAATATTATAGCAACAATATTATAGCATTAATTTATACAATATTGTTCATTTTATTCCATTTTTTTCTATGGAAAATTTAGTTTTCATTTAGCAACAATACAACATGTCTTCCTCTATTTTGAGTTCTCTAGATAGATAGATTGAGTGTGTTAAAAAAAGAGAGGATGAAATGCTGAAAGTATCACTGTTATGTTGCTATGGACACTGGACAGTATTGAATTATTGCTTACACTGTAGTACACATCGACACACATGACCATTCAGAATCAAGTATTCCAGAGAGCCATATAATAATGTGTGATGAATCCTAATTCCTGTGCTCGAGCCAAAGACAGCATGGCAAGAAAGAGAGACAGAGAGAAACATCCAGGCCCTGTTTTTCAGCAATGGCTCGCCTCTGAGGAGATTACTAAAGCTGGGAGGCATGCGGAGCTGAGCAGAGCGCCTGCAATATTAGCCCTGCACAGGGAAGATCTGAAAAACATCTGCTGAAATCAAGCCCACAGTGATGAGTCACACTACTGTTCTCCACTTCCTCCTGCACAGTTCTTCTCCACGTGCATGAAATGCCAAACACTAAAAGAAAATCACTTGCAAGATAGAGGCCTCATTACCCTTGCTTATATGACGTTTTTTCTTCACATTTTTGAATATATATATATATATATATATATATATATATATATAAAACGAGCAAAATATTTGCACACAAAGCAAGTTGTCTGTATAATCAAATACACGGTTTAAAAAAAGCAAGGTTGTAAATTAAACTCTTTATACTTTTTACAAGAAAACGCTTTTTCAGTTTTTCTACTTCAGAAAGGTTTAATTCAGTGTGTTACTATTTCTTTGTCATTATTAGTGAATATATACTAGCAATTTCTGAGTGAAATTTGTTTCAAGGTAAATTCTAAATTTTTTCCCCCTGCAGTGTACGACTCCATTATCATCAGGAATTTGGGCAATTGACTTGGTATGTTAGTTAGCAGTAGTTAAGTTAGTAAACTAAGTTAAGAGGGAAGCATAAACATTCCAAAATTGAACAGTCCCACAGTCAGAGGTGAGAAGTCCTGTCAGGATACAATCACAGCCAATTCTGAGGTATTTCCTCTTATCAAGAATCACCAAACACCTTCCCATTCAGACTGGAGGCAGAATATTTCACCCTGACATGTCTCTGGTGTACTCCGCAATCTGGGATCTACATCAGGTCTTTTCAAACTAAAGGGTCTTTGGGAGTATTTTGAGAAAGAATCACTGAATAAGTAAAGTTGAGTCAATTCATATTTATTTTTATAATGCTACACAATACACCTTGCTTTAAAGCTGCTTTACAGGAAATCACGATGTTGATGTTTATAATACAATAATAGCAGAGCTGGACAATAATTTTACTTTTTGTGATGATAAAAGCAATCAAGCAGCTGAGAGTTTCTACATTGTACTGTATCTATATTGTTAACTGATAAAGTACGACATTCTGTATATCCAAATTTATATAAAGAGCTAAGCAATAATTTAGTTACATTCTGATATAAACAAACAAACTAAATCTGCAACAACAACAACAAATATTTTTATATAGTATTTATCACAATAAGAAACTTCTATATCTTTTCAGTTTTTTTTTAAACAGTTCTTTGGAGTTTGCTAGCTTGTGAGGAAATGTTTCCGAAGCCTTTCACAACAGGCCAAATGGAAATATTGGATATCAGAAACAAGGGGATGAAAGATGGTGGAGAGGAAGTGAGGGGGCATAGGAATGGATGGGTGAGGATCAAAGCTGCCCCTTGCTGAAGGTTCTGGATGAGGTATATCTCACTGCCAACAAAAAAATCCATCTAACACAGCTGTTTCCCGGCTGGGTCCTGACACACAATGCACCCAAAACAATACTGCCCATAATGCCAGGGCCAATGAAACTCACAAACTCAATGTTTTTGGCATTGCCCCAATGCCACCTGTGGTCAGAAATCCCTATCTGTCTCTGGACCAGCTGTGTACTGACTCTAGACCAGGATCTCACAATCAACACAATGACTGTCATCATTTACTTTTTAATTGTTTATCAGTAGAATTGTATTTAAAGTCGGTCAGTCGAGTTAACACGTTATGATTGGTACGATTAATTTTGGGGAAAAAAATAATGCGTTAAAATTATTAATGCATTCAACGCACCAACACCTCCCAGACCTGTATATTACCTTACATTGCATGCAGTTGCTGATGAACATGATGCAGGACGACTGACTGTGTGATGTAGCCCATTAGAACATGCTCCTAAAATTCAAGATACCAGGGCACAAATGCTCCTTTATGGGGTTGTGTCTCATATTTATATCATATGATGCAGTTTAGCACAATAAAACGAGCAAGAGAGCTGTTTTTCCCGAATATCTGCAGGATTGCAGATGTGATATATTGATGTTATACAATATTTTAATAAACATGATGTGATATTGTGTTACATTTTAGACACAGTATTGTCAATATTGTGTGTTATGCTCAATTTCTTACATGAAAGTAGTTCCACACAAAGCCAAAGCAGAACATATTTCTGAGCAACACAGCGGTGTTTCTTTAAGATGCGGTCTCACAACATTTTTCACACTTCCATTCATACACACGTAAATGCAGAGAACGGAACGCAAACTCAAGAAGTTTCAAAGACGTTTCACATTTTGCTGCGTTCCAAAGTTCAAGTTTGGTGTACTCTAACCAGTGAATTCATATCACGTCAAGCCTTGTGATCAATAGAAGTTTGAGCTGAATTAAAAGAACAGACATTTAAAAATGCAGCATTCCAAGAAAGTGTTTTGTAGATTGTATGTCTTTACATTTTGGATATTTATTGCTATGTGTTGAATTTATGTTTTTAAAAAGACACCTCAGAGCTTGACATCATATCACGACCGTTGCAGGGTCCGAAGAAATTTCACACGCTCAAATTCTACTGTAGTGTGAGCGTGACTTTCTGAATGAATACATGTTTTTTTAATTGAATGTGCCAGTGATTCAGTGAGCCAGTCATAAAGACAGTTGCTTCCTTTCTGAATGAATCATCTGTCTGAACAAATCAGCTGAATGAATGACAGTCAGTGACTTGCCGTCACCTACTGGCAGTTCTAGTTTCATTTTTTTAATCATTTCATATTTCAATATTCAGTTAAAAATCATTATTTATGCATGCTGAATTAAAATATTCCTTTCTAAAGTTACTTTTTGGTATATTCAATGCTTTTCTCATTTAACACAATGATAACTTAAAATGATCTTTTGGGGGGTAGGAATTTCTCATTCAAAATTTATGTGTGGTTAATTTTTGATTAGATTAATTAATCTGCACATCATGTAATTAATTAGATAAAAAAATTTAGGGCTTGACAGCCTTATTTAAAGTTAAAAAAAATTCCCTGTTTAACGGATTAAAAAAAAACAGGATGTTTCCAAAGTCAGTGAGTAATCGTGTTAAAGGTGCACTAAGCGAATTTTGACAAACAATGTTGATATCTGAAAGGACCAATACAAACACGCCCATACCCCTACAGGACCTCGCACCTATTTTGATAACTCCGCCCCACACGTACACACAACCCTGGCAGTGACATTGACGGAATCTGCCGTGCCTGCCAGCCACAGCATATTCAAGCAAAAGCCAACACAGAAAAGTTGTGTGAAAAAGCAAAATCAATGTAACTCACCTATCAAGAAGAAACAGAGCAACCTCGGTGTCCAGTTAGGCCTTCCCGCACCACCGCTGGAAAGCTGCTCCAATATTTACACAGCTCCTACAGTACCTCTTGCCTGATCGTAACCCTTCTTTTTAATGTTTTGTTCCTCCGAAATGTTCCTCTTTTTTTATCTGTCATCTCTTGCTATCTATAGTCGATCTGCTAATATCCGTCCTGTGCACTCACCGAGCGTTCTCTTCTCCCTGTCATAACTAGACACGCCCCTTACTGCTGATTGGCTGCGAGTGTGTTTTGGGACTCGGTCCGACACTGTGGTCAAAAGAGTTTTTCAAATATTGCTTAGTGCACCTGTAAATACCCACAATCTCAATATTGACCGAAATAATTGTGATTATGATTTTTACCATACTCAAGCAACCCTAGTTCTGGTTCAACAGCTACATGACTCACAAAAACTACATTCTACTTAGCAAACTACCATACTAATCATACTATTTCTGCAGTATAGAAATGTTCTGAAATACCCAGAAAGTCTACTACATTTGCCAAAAATAAACAGAATTGAACAGTAACAATATAAACTCTATTGGGATCTGCAATGTAGACATTCAAACACATTCAAACCAGCAATAGCATTTAATACCGCAAAAGTACATGTTACTACAAAGTAAATTTTGCTGAGCAATAGCCTGCACAATAACACTTGATTTCAAACTTTGAACTTTATCATTTTCTTTTTTCTTTTAACTAAAAATGAAACCAAACAAAAGGTGGAGTAAGGTGCAGTCAGACTGAATTTTGAGCCAAAACGGTTTCAAGCATTCAAGTTTGTATATGTATATGTATATATATATATATATATAAGTATGTATATATATATATACACACACACACACACACACACACACATCTATTTATTTAAGAGATTATAGCTCTCTTCAGGTATATAAGACATCTTTAGTCCAATCAACCAATGAGCCAAGAAAGGGATAAAGGCACTGTGGATATCGTTTTTGGCTCATTTGTCACACAGAAGTTAATTTGGGGTGTAGTGATTAACCAAAATATAAGCCAGGTGGTTTAATTGGCCAATACTGGGTCATTTGAGAGTATTATATTGATTATACTGAACAGTCACCCTGGTCTCTAGACACTATTATCGGCATCAACCACTGAAAAACCCTGAGTGCTGAGTGCATTGCATAATGTTATATCTCACCAAAATAGTCAGTAGAATCAATGGTGGTACGCTCTTCTGAATGTAGCCATTAGTTTCATAATGCCTTTTCACTCCTTAAATGATATTAAAATAACTAATCTGCAAAATGCAGCTGAAATCCATTAAATGGCTTGGTCATGTTTAAACCAACATAATTCCATGCAGCTAGGCTTGCTTTATCCCTTGATGCACAAGAAACACGAAAAGCCTTTATCTTTCTGTTGAATTATATAAGCTCATTTGACACAGCTGGACACTGGATCTAATCTGCATCCCATTTCATTCATAGCTATACATCCGCTTGGCTGCTGATTTTATAACAGCAAACCTGCGTCTATAGGTTGCTTTTAACATATGTCATACCCCTGACGTTTTTTAGGCTACTCCTGGCATGCATCCTTCCTGAGAGAGGAGTCACTGAGAGCTTTCCTCCCTGCTGTGCCCAAGTCTGGACCTGGACCCTTCAACTTCCTCCTGCTGCAATGGCCCACACACTTTCCACCCTGCATTTCCCATTCCCTCTCATCAGCAGCTGGTGGCCAGCCTAGCGGCTGGGAGAGGCCACAATGAGCCACACCACCAGGGAGCTACAAAGAAGCTGTAAATGTTGCCCACATTGAGACGACTAACACGCAAAGAGAGAAGCAGCAGCCAGGCTCTGGTTTCTGACTCACATGAAGAAATAGAAACTCCCTACAGATTCTGTGAGTGTGTGTTGTTCATAAAGCTGATTTATGGACGCGGACCCACTCATAAGCACTGTGCAAGTCATGGGATTTAATCATTTAAGTCTCAAGCCATTTGTTGGTCGATTGCCCTGGAGAGTATAAACACTGTGGTTCTTTCAAAACAAGATGTTTGTCTGAGCAGCATGACATGTCAACTTCTGGACTTCCAACCTAAGGCATGAATTTGGGGCAGGACTAATGTCCTTTTAAGGCAAGCCTGTTCACTCTGTAGCCATTTTGGTAATGTTCCCTGGCTGGCATACAATGTTGCAGTATTGCATATTCCAAATCAGCAATAACATCTGACAAAAATGTTATAATTTTGCTTCTTTAACTGCGATCAGGCTAAAAACGGTATTTCTCAGGCTGGACTAGATACGTGCTATAGAAACAAAAACAGGTAATTAGTAGCACATAAATGACATGCTGCACCTGTCAACTGGTTACTACAGTAACTTAATTTATTACAATACTGTACTCAGATGTTGCAAGCTAGTGGATCTGGCTTGAATAGTCAGGCTGTTTAATGACTCACTTTCAACCTCCAAATATTTGGTTAGATAAATAGTTCACCCAAAAATTAACATAAAATCATGTTGTTTCAAACTGAAATGGCTTTCTTCCATTGCACACAAAAAGAGAACATTTTTATTTTTTTCCATGCTCTTTTCTATGCAATTACAATTATGGGGTTCAAAACTTCAAAAATCAGGCAAAAGATCCATAAAATTGGTTAGACTCCATATTCACAGTCTTCTGAAGCCACAAATACTGGTCTGGGATAGGCTACATTTCCAATAGAACAACATAGCTCGCTGCTTAATTAACCTAGTTATGGCTCGCGAGCCAGATCTCTCACCCTTTACCAACAAATGATCTATTACAAAAATTATACATCACTAGAGATCAGCAATTCATTGGTTGTAGAGCCTACATAAGCTGATAAAAGGTTTAAAATAATAATACATTTTTTGTACCGAAAAGTGCGCGTTCAGTGCTGTTTGCGAGAGTCACAACAGCAAACTGGTAACGTAGAGCTAATAAACTCAGATTCAAGTTGCTATGTAGCTTGTTTGTGGTAATAGCGAAAAGAAAGATTTTTTGAACAGCAGAAAAAGTGTAAAAGTATGTAAAAAAAATAAATAAAGTGACATGACTGAAACATATACTTTGTTTTATAGAAGATAGTGTTCTCCTTTGCCAAGAGCCAGTATGAAACATTTTGCTGGTTACTTTCGCTTTTTCCGCACAGCTTTCAGTGGGTGTGACAGTTAGCATTATTAATAAAGGAACGTGAATGAATGAGACAGTAAAAAGCGGGACTTTCTTGAAGACAGACAGTATTAAAAACTCAAAGCCGCGAAACGGAACTTAATCCGCTTCTGACTGCATGTTTTCTGGAGAAGCATAGACTTTGTCTTTGGTGGCGCGCCTAAAACAGTCAAAACATGGAATGAATATATATATATATATATATTCTAAGTAGGGCTGTGCCATATCCAACAAACATCTCAGTATGATTTAAAGCTGAACAGTTTAAAGGGGTCATATGATGCGATTTCAAGCTCTTGGTGCATAAAGAAGATCTGTAAAGTTGCAAAGACTAAAGTCTCAAATCCAAAGAGATATTCTTTATAAAAGTTAAGAGTCAGCCACGCCTCCCTAAAACGGCTCGTTCTAACACGCCCCCACAAATAAAGTGACATGACTGAAACATATACTTTGTTTTATAGAAGATAGTGTTCTCCTTTGCCAAGAGCCAGTATGAAACATTTTGCTGGTTACTTTCGCTTTTTCCGCACAGCTTTCAGTGGGTGTGACAGTTAGCATTATTAATAAAGGAACGTGAATGAATGAGACAGTAAAAAGCGGGACTTTCTTGAAGACAGACAGTATTAAAAACTCAAAGCCGCGAAACGGAAACTTAATCCGCTTCTGACTGCATGTTTTCTGGAGAAGCATAGACTTTATCTTTGGTGGCGCGCCTAAAACAGTCAAAACATGGAATGAATATATATATATATATATATTCTAAGTAGGGCTGTGCCATATCCAACAAACATCTCAGTATGATTTAAAGCTGAACAGTTTAAAGGGGTCATATGATGCGATTTCAAGCTCTTGGTGCATAAAGAAGATCTGTAAAGTTGCAAAGACTAAAGTCTCAAATCCAAAGAGATATTCTTTATAAAAGTTAAGAGTCAGCCACGCCTACCTAAAACGGCTCGTTCTAACACGCCCCCACGTCTACATCACTATGTGGGAAGATTTGTATAACGCCTCCCAAATGTTCACGCAAAGAAAGAAGGCGTAACTTTTATTATCGCTGTACTAGCGAGAATAAGCCGGCAGCCATATCACCCTGCAGCCCAAGACTGGTTGCCCACTTAATCTAAGCAGGGCTGAGCCTGGTCAGTACCTGGATGAGAGACCTCCTGGGAAAACTAGCTTGCTGCTGGAAGAGGTGTTAGTGAGGCCAGAAGGGGGTGCTCACCCTGTGGTCTGTGTGGGTCCTAACGCCCCAGTATAGTGACGGGGACACTATACTGTCAACAAGCACCGTCCTTCGGATGAGACGTTAAATTGAGGTCCTGACTCTCTGTGGTCATTAAAAATCCTAGGATGTCTTTTGAAAAGTGTAGAGGTGTGACCTCGGCATCCTGGCCAAATTTGCCCATTGGCCTCTGATCATCATGGCCTCCTAACAATCCCCATATCTGCTGATTGGCTTCATCACTCTGTGTTTTTTATATTTAAAGAGTTTTTATATTTTATATATTTAAAGCGAGTTATTAGGCAGTGTAGAGTAGGGCTGCTTGTTTGTCATTTCTCCGATTACAAATGCAGACATGGTTTTATGTTTACGCGGCGCGATGCAACGCAATGCGTAAAAAGACAGTATAAGTCATTATAATCCGTAATTATGTCCCCACTGGATGCCTCGTTTATAATGGGTTTTCATGTTTTTGAATCATCGCTCCGGCCTGACAGGGCATCATCACAATATGGTGAGGGGCATAACATTTCCGTCACATGCTTGAGGTATTCGGCCAATCATAACGCATTGGATAGCTGGCCAATCACAGCACACCTTGCTTTTCAGACCGATGAGCTTTGTAAAAATCGACACGTTTCAGAAAGGCGGGGCATAGAGGAGAAACAATAATGTACAGTATGTGGAAAATAATGTTTTTTTAACCTTAAACCGCATAAACACATTTCATTACACCAAATACACAAAATAATGTTCTTTTTAGCAACATCATATGACCCCTTTAAGAAAAGGTTTAAGAAAAAGCTAACTAAAGGGGAAAAAATTCTAGAATTATTAATTAATTCTAGAAGAAATTTGAGGCTTCAAACATTTCAGTCAGTCTCATTAACAACACGAAGACAAATGGGGCAGAATAATTTTTTTTTATCATTTTATTATCATTTATTTATTTATTTTATTTTACCTACATTTACATTTAATCATTTAGCAGACGCTTTTATCCAAATAGACTTACAAATGAGAAGAGCAAATAGAAGCAATTCAGACCAATAGGAGGGCAACAGTATACAAGTGCTGTAACAAGTCTCTCAGTTAGTCTAGCACAGTACACATATCAGTTGTTGTTGTTTTTTCAGACAAAGAGACATAGAATAGAAGAAAATGTTAGCATTAATTAGTCAAGTGCTGACGAAAACCTACAATCACATTGTTTAAATGTTCCATTATCGTAAAAAGCAATAAGTGGTCACTATGTCTTGATTATTTGTATTTATTTATTTTGCAGTAAACAACTTGTATGCACTTTGTAGCGCTAGCTCACCCAGATCATGTCTTTTTAATTTCTAAGAGAGCAGTTATCTTTCCCATTGATCAACTGAATGATTATCAATACATGAATCAAACTGCCTCAGAATGTCAATGAGTTTGTAATACAATTTTCAAAGAGGACCAGATTGTGTCTGAGTGTCTGAAGGCCTTTTACACTTCCTTGCGGTTTGACTATCAGCTGAGCAGATCACTTACTCAACAGCCAGGAAATGCAAGCAACTCATAACACAGTTTTGCCCATCTATGGAAACTATTCTCATCTATAAAGTTAGCACGGTGCTTCAAGACTCTGAGAAAAGTGAGGCCTCCATATGGTTTTCATTGTATGAATGTGCCACTATTAACATAATAGGAGGAAATCTCAATTTTTGTGCACTAACAGTAGTTCCATTGTTGTGTCTCCATGACATGTGGGTATTTTTCTGTTAGGAGTTGTTGTTGTCATTGGTTCTGAACTACAAAGAGAATAATGGAAGACAAAATCTTGAAAGCTGTATTTCTTTTTGGGCAGTAAAAGGTCAAACTTGACGAAGTGCCACACCATCTGTGTGTGATTTCAAACTATATTGTGATTTAAATGTGACATGTAAGCTACATTTTAACTAAATAAGCTTGTATACAGTATATATATATATATATATATATATATATATATATATATATATATGCACACACACATATACAAGGCTCGAAATTGCCCATATGCTCCCGATGCACTTTTCGCTTATTTAGCTTAAAGCAGGGTTTCCCGAAAGAGGGTTTGCTAGGGAACTGATGGGGATTTGTGAGTTGATGAAAAGCTAATAATTAAATAAATTATTATTTTACTAATATTACTAGTAAAATAAATAAATATATACATAGAGCTGCACAACTAAAACCTGAAATTGTGATACACCTTTTTTTTTCTCTAAAGTACTACTGTATTATTAAAACAGTAAGATATTTCCTTTTCAACTTCATTTTTATTATTACAGTTAAATAATATTATAAAATATAAACATTTATCATAATTATCCTCATCATTAACAAAAAAATATGATTCGTTGTTGTTAAATTATTGTAACATTAACTTAAATGGGGTTAATTTCAAACAAAATGCTGTCTATTATTAAGTGACAATTTGACAAGCAATTGACTTCTGTTTCTGACACTCTTTGTATGAAAACATGAACATCCCAGCGTGTCAAAGTTCACAAAAATGTCCTACCCGTATACTGGATGCAATTATAAGTCATTTCATCAGAGCACCTTTCAAATGGTTTTGGGCTTGAGAGAGTTGATCATACTTTCCATGCTGTAACTAGCCATGACATATGAAGGGAAAGCGATCTATTTCATTTTGGGCCAATGTCTTGAGGTTTTCTCTCCCTGTTAAAAAATATCTTTCTGTAATTATACCTAGATCTGTTTTTCCACTTGAATGGATGTCAGGTAAGTCCTCCTGAACTCTTGACACTCATTCTGAAAGATCATGAACTTGAAGAGGTTCAGATTTCCAACAATGACATCAGGGCAGAAAAGAACACGTATGACTCAAGATGTTTAAAAAAATGATGGTCCATTCTGTTAAAATACATAACTGCATGTGTGTTCCAGGGCCCTCGTTTATCAACAGTGCATAGAAAAGGTACTATATTTTGTCCTACAAATGAATGTTCTTAAAGGGGTCATAGGATGCTACATGCACTTTTACAAGTTGTTTGAACTGAAATGTGTGTTGGCAGTGTATGTACACAACCACTCTATCATGATAAAAATCCACCCAGTGTTTTTTTTTTTATCTCGTTAAATGTTTTCCCCTTTCTCAAATCGAGCCGATCTGATCAGATGCCTGTTTGTGTGACATCACACATACAGGCCCCTCCCACGATAGTTTGATTGACAGTAGCGTTTCAGCACAGACTGGACTGGTGTCTTACATCAGACCCGCCCTGAGTGAGCTGTATTTGCAATTAAAGGACACAAGAAATAAGCTGCTGCACAATTTTTTGTAGTATCACCATTCTACCACTAGATTCTCTGCGTAAGCATGCTCAGAGTTGTGCTTATATTTACACACATTCCTACGTATACCCTAAGTACAAGTTGGTAGATCCCACACGTGAAACTGTTCTTACACACGCATCTGTGCATACGCACTGTTGATAAATGAGGCCCCTGGAGTGGTGGTGCAAAGGATGACAGAATTTTCTTTTTCTTTTTTTTTTTTCCAACTAGCCCTTTAAAATATAATGAAATCTGCTAGTTATGTCAAAGATTCACTGGCTAGAAACACAAGCATATAAAGTTACATTTTCCTCTATCTATATATCCATGTCACACAATGTGCAACACACGACTCCTACTAAACATAATACCGTTAAGTCCCACTGGGTCCTGCTCATTCATTCAAACACTGCTGAATCACACTGGGCTGATCCATCACCTCTGACTATTCTACCGTACCATCGGGAAGGAACAACTGAAAGTGATAGAACAGATGGAAGAGATTTAGAGTGGAAGCAAATGCTAATGAAAACCACAGGCTTGAACTTCTGTAATTTTGCATATTTTTAAACGAAATGTATTCAGATCTTCGGCCAGAGCCAACCGATGCACAAGTAACCCTTCAACTTTCATGAACTGGTTAAAGTTATAAAACACCCAGTGCCCCCTGTAACGCAAGTCAAGAACTGGTTGCATCTTTCTTAGCAGCAAAAACTGCAACCAAACACTTCCTGCAATGCTGGGTGAGGCCTCCTTGAACTGTTTCACCTCTGTTACATCTGTATTTCAAGAATGAACTCTATACTTCAGGACAAGTCTGGACTTAAAAAAAGGCCTTTCTAAAACGCTACGGAAGAAAAATGATGACATATGTCTTTGAAACAAAAAAGCATGTTGAATTGAACTAAGGAAAAAATAATGCATTAACAGTGCTTGCATTTAATGGCTTGTATTTTCAGGGCTTGCATTTTTAGGAACTGAAATTCAACATAGTTGTATATTTAAGCTGTGAATATTTCAGTTTAAAACATTTCACACACATTTTCATAATTAAAAATTCAATAATCCATATTCACCTTCCAGAATTCACTTCCAAAATATTCAATCGGTTTAAAAAATACAATGTATAATATTCGACAGGCGATTTTCGGTCCATTTTATTTCACTTTACAAATTGGCTTCCACAAATTCAGTGGTTCAAATTTGCAGTAGAGTACCGATGCATGATCTGAATCTGCTGTTAGTCGCTCAACAGCAGGTGGCGCAAGTGGGTGTTGATGAAGACCAAAGCAAGTCATTCATTCACAAAAACTGATCTGCAGAAATGGAGCAAGCGGTAAGTAGAACTTATGATAATCAGGGCCAGTATGTATTTGCGGAAAAGCTGATTAAGACTAAAAAGCTGTGTTTAAGTTTAATTCAGCATCTTCGCTGTTACTCGTTTCCCCGTGTAGTCACATGTAAGCAGCTCTCTCTACAGCAAAGGAAATTATAATGCTATTTTACCCGACACTGATATGTAGAACTAACATTACATCTAAGACATGTTGTTTTCGGTTGCTTAGTTTCCTTACCTTCATATCATGGCTTGTATGATGCTGAGTTGTAATACTGGGGTTTCCCTCTTACGTAACACTCCAGGATTCCCCAACAATGCTTAGAATATTTATATTTATATTAGAGCCCGACCGATATGGGTTTTTTGGGGCCGATACCGATATTAGGGGGTTTAAAAAAGGCCAATACCAATATATCGGCCGATATTCTTTGTGTATATTATAGTACAGTACCAGTCAAAAGTTTGGACACTTTCCCATTCGTGTGTCTAAACATTTGACTGGTACTATATATGGAATACAGTATATGCATAAACAGAATATATATATATATATATATATACACATTTTTTGCAATGATCACTCAAATGTGGTGATAAAACACTTATAATGGTGACAGAGACAGGGCATTTAATAATTTAACAACAAACTTTACTATCCAAAATGAGTCTGACATCAGTGCACTGAACAGTAAAGTTGAAGTTTATTCAACTTTAATTAAATTCAATTCCATTCAACTTTATTCCGTTGAAGTTTATTTCACTTCGGAACATTCATTCACGGATTTGCGCTACTGTCTTCACACACACAGACGAAACTTACTAGAGAAGTGTGACATAATATAATATAGGGGAGCGCAATGCACAAACGGGGGGGGGGGCTAGTTGTAACACACGAGGTTTGAATATTTATTTTACCAAAGTAAAATTCTGGCTTAAGAAAATTTTTCATCTCCGTTTTTATTATTTATTTAAAATGAGACAAATCTGCTATTATTTTAATCTCCAATCTGTTATTTATCAGTTCAGATCGTTTTTTTAATGATTTGATTACTAGCAGAAGACACTAACCAGTTTTAAATTCCAGTTGCGCAGATGGGGCATGTTGTAACACTGCGTTACAATGTGCTATTCTATGACATTAGCGATGTAATTTACACTGTTTACTTTAATAAATTTTGACGAGAAACAGGTGATTAAAGACTGACAGTCAATGTTTAATGTTTAGACATTATTATTTGAAGACATGTAAAGCATTTTTGCTCGTTTATGTGGGCCATCCCAAGCATGGTTGTAATGTGTTCATTGTCAAACTCCAAAATCTGATTATTTTTCATTCTTAAAAAAACGCCATTATTTTATAAAAAAAAAAAAAAAAATATATATATATATATATATATATAAACAAAATATTTTAGTTTGTCTTGAATATTTTTTTCATTCGATCAGATAAAATTTTAAGCTGTCATATGGTCAAGTTACAACGTGCCC
>NW_015505821.1:441922-453368 GCF_001515645.1 Sinocyclocheilus grahami
TATATATATATATATATACACACACACATATATATAGGGCTGTCAATAGATTACAATTTTGTATCTAATTAATCACACTGTTTTTCTGTGATTAATCGCGATTAATCGCAAACTTCATGAAATTAAGCATAGACCATATATCTTGTTTCAAATGTTTATTTTGTCATAATTTGATATATTCAGCAAAGTAAACTAAAAGATCGAAGGGTGATTCTCAAAAATCTTTATTTTCTGCAAGCTTTTTTCAAGATAAATGTAGATGTCTTTCCAAAAAAGGACTCCAAAAGAACTCCAAAAGGAAACTCCAAAAGAACACCAAAGAACCAAATGATATAAGGAGCCCATATAAGCATATATGAAAGAAAAAAAATGCAAAAAAATTCAGATTTGTATTGTATGTGTAAAGTGCAAGAGCAAAAAGCTTTTTTTACATTTTAGAGAAGTCAAGTTGCGATACCGAACAGGACAACATGGAGATGCCAAAAAACAATAGTCTTTACCTTGATTGCAGTCTTCATCAATCAAACCTTTACTAGCGAGACTGGTTATCAAGTCGAGAAACCGTAGTTTGCCCGAGCGAGCGCTGAGCTCTCGTGCCTCCGTTGGTAAAAAAAATTAGCCAATCACCATCGAGTGTTCACTTTCAGCGCTGAGGAGTGTTGAGAAAAGAACCCTCGCAAGGGAGGCTAGCTTCCCTTCTGATATCAACCAATCATCACAGAGATGTAAATTATGTGATATTAGTTTGAATGTCTGCCACTGCGCTAATAATGTACCAAGTACTTATGATGAGTAGCGATATTGAATATTTGATTGCCAACAGATTTACCAAGCTGTCATTCAAACAGTATATATACAAATTTAGGGAAAACAGCCTAAGCTGGATATAGGCTAGGGCTGTTCTATTGGTTGCCATCTGCCAGATTACATCCCACCAATAGAATTCATCAAATATACACCATTATAGTTTACATTAAAACCAAACAAATTCCCATTATAACCCTGAAATCCATTAAATTTGTTATTGTGTTTTGGGAGGGGTTCTATTGGGGTTTTTTTCAGCAGGCAAAATTATAATGGTATAACTACTTTTACAGAATTAACTTAAAGGGGTCATATGATGCTTTTTTAAAGATCATTATTTTGTGTATTTGGTGTAACATATGTTGACATGCTTTAATGTTCAAAAAACACATTATTTTTAAAATACTGTACATTATTGTAGGTCCTCTATGCCCCGCCTCTCTCAAACGCTTCGTTTTCTACAAAGTCCCTCCTTCCGACAAGCGCATTCTGGTCTGATTGGCCAGCTAGCCAAGTGCATTGTGATTGGCCGAACACCGCAAGCACTCATCGGAAATGTAACGACCCTTACCATAATCGCGAGCTTCATCTTTCAAAATAAATGTAAAGACAGAGCCAGAAAGGGGAACAGAGTCGCGTGACAGACACAGTGATGAAGCTGGTATGTGTTTGTGATGTGACCGCCCCCCCCCCCTCTCTCTCTCTATATATATTTTCAATTCAATTTAAGAGTGCTTTATTGGCATGACAAAAATTATACATTTGTATTGCCAAAGCAATTGCAGCTGGACTGCTTACAAATAGTGCACATATGTATTAACAGAAAGAAGAAAAAAAAAATTGTTATAATAATATATTAAAAGTATTAGGAATGTAGTGCAAAATGAATTACTAATGTATGCAAGTACATAAACTAGAAATAAAAATATACAAAATATACATCTAAGTAATATAATACAGAAATATGGCATAATATAATGTAGATGTGCTGGAAACATCAGATCAGCTCCCTCGATCGCGCGCACACAAACACACACACAATGCGCAAAACTCCGCATTTGAACAGTCAATAGCAAATACTTAAACTAGTAACAAAACAGTAGCTGATTCAGAAGCGCCAGATTGTCATAGCAAAGTCAGAATTACCTCCTCTCCTAGGTTCACGAAACCTAGGAGAGGATAATCTTAAAGATTCCTAAATGCATCTACTTTCGGAAGGCCAAAAAAGTGCTTTTGCTTTCGCCTAGAAACACACAGCATCTCCCTGACATGCTGCTTCAACACTAACTGCAGTTACTGAAACCACGCCTTCTTTCTTTGCGTGCACATTTGGGCGGCATTATGCAAATATTTCCACATAGTGAGGTAGATATGTGGGGGCGTGTTAGAACGAGCCGTTTTAGGTGGGCGTGGCAGAGTCTTAACTTTGATAAAGAATATCTCTTTGGTTTTGAGTCTTTGCAACTTCAGGGATCTTATCTATGCACAATCAGCTTGTAACACTCCAAAGAGAAAGGAAAATTTGAAATCGCATTATATGACCCCTTTAATTTCAGAGAAAATATTTGTTTATTTTTTATAAATAAATAAGAACTGTATTTCAATTATTAAAGTATTACATATGTTACATAGGCTGATTTATTCATTTTAAGTATTTGGGATTTTAAGAGCAAGTGGAAAATGTGCTGAATGATTCATTTCATCCAAGTGAAATTAGCAAAGCAGTTAGACTGAATTTACATTAGTTTTAAACGCGTAAACGGGAAGCCAGGCGCGAGTTGACACAGGTTGCGCGTGTGCGTCAAGCCTCATCCATACTGCCAGATGCGCTCGTGGAGACTTGCGGTGCGGAGCCGGGTGCGAGTATATACGAGCATTACGAGACAGGCTGTGTGAGTGTGGCAAGCATGAACGGCTCGTCTGTGACGTGGGATTCGTGCCCCGTGGGGCAGAGAGGAGCGAGTATGAGAAGCATTCACAGACACGCAAGTATTCACACGCACTTAATCTCTCTCTCTCCCTTTCTCTCTTTCGCTCTCTCTCTCTCGAATAACCGCATTAGACTGCATTAATAACTGCAATCGCCTGCATATCAATGGCTCAAACCTTCGTTATTAGCTCTAAAATGACTTTTTGGAATTTGCAATGGAAGGTTTGGAATGAGGTGCGTAAAAAATGAGTACAACACACGAGATTTCAGGACAGAAACATGTCAAATGTCTTGAAACAAATCATCTGAACAACAAGCAAAAACAATGAGATGACTCATCTACTAGTGAACAAGCACATGAATATTACTGACTGGCATCAAACTTTAAACAGACCCACTAACCTGCTTTCATGGAAGACAACCACATTTAAGCAAATCCTGTTTCCAGATATCCCCATATTACAAGGACAGGTTGCATTGTCTTTTGAGAGATATTGAGAGAACTTTGATATTTTTTTCCAATTACTTTGCCAAAAGATCTGCACATTTTCTTCCACGGAGCTTGCTTTATCATTCTCTGACAGCAAAAGAGGGGCTGTTAAGTTCTGGGCCAAAGAACACCATATACTCATTATTTTACAATGTGAAGCAGAGCAGAGAACCACAGCAACCCACAAGCCACCAACTGTCTAACAGTCCTACATTTCAGATGCAGTTCAAATCAATAGACTGTCCTTGAAACGAGAGCAGCGGTTGAAAGAAGTGACCTGATTCACATTAGGTCAGTTTGAGATGTTTGATTTGACATCAGCACTCAGGAATGTGAGGAATTCTGACTGCATCATGTAGGCAAAAAACCGTAGAGCGTAGTTTTGCCGTAGTGCGATGAACTCTTGTTTTACGATGCCTCCCTCCGTGGCTGCAGACAAGAGCCTGAGTGACACCAAAACAGGAAGTGCCTTGCAGATGTTTATTGCTCAAGTCTTTCTGAACTACAAATGCCCATCAGACCTCAGGAACAAAACACCACAGCAGTGTAGAAGCACAAACAGTTACTTTTGTCTGGAATTAGTCGAAGTCATAATGATTCCTCGCTGATTAGTAATGAGAGTAGAGTGACATTGAAGCTGAGCGCAGATCACTTTGTACCTGTAATACATAATTCACAAGTGACCCTATTGCTCATCCCACTCCATCGAAAGCCAAGTGCTGAGGTTTTTGCATTAAGGGGCAGAATGCAGTCTGCAAAGAGCCCTTCTCATGTAAAACTACAGATCACAAATGTCCTGATCAGACATAAATATATCATTACTGTATGTAGGATGGAGGATGGAGAGCACATCTGCTGTAGTGTATTTGTGAATAAATGTATTGTGAAAAGGCTGGTGAATCACTTCCATGGGTGTCTTCGTCACATAAATAATAGCCACCAGAGACAGAGTTCATCCAAAAGCATATCTAATGAGGCATCAGCATTTAAAACATTTTCCTGTCTGCTCCCTGTTGATGTACTTTATTTCACTGAGGTGCGCTGGCTCAGCAGGGGGAAAGTCTTGAAGAGATTCTTTGAGTTAAGAGTAGAGGTGAAGAGATTCATGGAAGATGGCAGAATGGATGTTCCTGAATTTGATGATCCTAAATGGGTCATGGATCTTGCATTCTTAGTTGACATAACACAGGAGCTGAACGTCCTTAACCTGAAGCTCCAGGCCCCAGGTCAGCTCATCACAGCAGCCTATGAAAGTGTGAAAGCCTTCTCCACAAAACTAAGATTGTGATGTTTAATTTAATGCGCTGCTTTGTTACTTCTTTCTTTGTAATTATTTGTGAAAATTACAAGCAGGTGAAAACTGTTTCAAAGTAAATCCTACACCATTATTATTTTTTTTTATTTTATAGTTTTTTTCCCCAGTGTATAACAGTAATGAAGCACCAAAAGAAAACCTACACCAACACGGGGGGACATGCAAACTCCACACCGAAAGACACCAGACTCAAATAATTAATGCAAATGAATAAAATAATTATTTTGAATTATATTTTGAAATAATTACACATCTACTGTACACTAGTGCTAAAAAATCATCCTGCCTTTGTTTGGAAGTGGAAAAAGAGAAAAAGTATGTGAAATTGTTCATTTTACTTCAACATAACATACATCACATCATATTTATGACTTTTGAACTCTTCTGCACCTTCACAGTGAGCAGGACTGTTTTCAGGTCAGCTGGAGGGTGTGACTCATCAACAAGATGCTTGCTCTAAATGCCTGGACTGGGTCTTTGTACAACATTCCTATCTTAACGCTAACATCTTACAAGATTCCATAAGATATCAATGGAGTATTTCCCCCTCTGAATAACTAGCACCAATAAACTTAATTAAAAAACAGCAGCAGCACACTGGCCTGAAGGAATGTGAACTTGACCCGAACTGCACTGCACAGACTGTACAAAGCCAGATGCAGCATGTCATTAACTCACTGTGCTGCTCTTATGTGGCATATTGACCTGATATTCAGCATCTTTTACCAGACAGTAATGGCACAGCTCTTGTCATTCACAGGTCATCTGACATCTAGCTGCTCTCAGAACAAGGCTATGATTTGAAGCCACCGCTTGCAGGTTTCAAAAGGCAGGGACTTTATTTATGCTTTTTCTATGAATTGGTAGAAAAAACAAAGATTGAGGTTTAGATTTAAAACTGCCCATATACGACTAAAAGAGTGTAATGAGAATTCAAAATCCTTTACTCAAGACTGTAATTCCTACAGCTTTTAAACTGCATTCTCCAAATTTGGCAGTCCTACAGCCTGTTCTGATACAGTGTGCTGATCAATATAAGTTTTTCTTTCTTTTCTATAACTGACAAATTCAAATTTACCCTTAATAGAAATGCTATATACTGTTGTCAATGACGGTGGTTCTTCATGCAGGCAACATTTACTTTCATTATCGATTTGTTCTAAATTTCAACCATTCATTTTTGAAGCCCTACTAGGAAAGCACCTAAATATTGGACACTAAAAAGAGAAATATGAACAGAAACTGCAACTTTAACCGATTCGATAACTGAAACTTTGACATGAAGTAGCTGATTAAAGCAGGCAACATCATATTTAATGTAAACACTGGGTGATGACGACATCATCTCAGAAAAGGCATGTGTTTACTGTATGCACAATGTGTGACAATTCAAACAACTAAAATGTACACCTCTTGGTTAGTGTCTGATTGATAAAGAGTGTTTTCTGTTCTCTAATAGATTGTATGTACGCACTTATCTGCCGCATGCATTACACAGACAGTTAAAGGGGTGCTATTATGCGTTTTCACTTTTTCCACTTTAGTTAGTCTGTAATGTTGCTGTTTGAGCATAAAAAAGATCTGCAAAGTTACAAAGCTCAAAGTCCAATTGAAAAGGAGATATTTTATTTAACAGAACTTTTCAAAAACTACAACGAACGACTCGTTTGGACTACAACGCATATTTTCCGGGATTTGTGATATCACAAAGATTGACGAATGGGACGAGACCTGGTTGAGCTGCACTAGAGAAGGCAACGAGTGTTATCACTATGTCAGAGACACGCTAGCTTTCCCAAGGCAGACGAACTTAGAGTGATTACAATCATCCGGGTTTAAATCGTGCTCAAACTGATTTGATATTGACGCAATATTTACACTAAAGCTCGCAGGCGGCTATTGTAAGGGGCATGACATCATACGGACATCTGACTGCTAAGTAGTGATTGTGTTTTTCAGCAATAGTGTGCACCCTTCATTTACAGAGAAAATAAGGTCTGGGAAAAATCTGTAGATGGAAAAATCTCCATACAAGTTCTTTGTGCATCTTTCTTTTTTCTACTTGTTACTTTGCACTTTTTGTTAGATAATGTTTATTTACTATTTATTCAAGTTTTTTAAGGTATCTAATATTTTGATAATTAATTTCCATTATCTAAATAGTCTTAAAAATTAAAAGTTTGTTGTCATTTGGAAGTGTGTAGGCCTTCTTGCATTATTATGCTGTTACATTATGATTATATATTCAGTGGCATAAAATGGTCTTTAAAATGACAATAATATCGCTTATCGCAATTATTTCTGGGGCAATATATCGCACAACAAAAAGTTGTTATCGTGACAGGACTAACAATGACACATGCTTAACTATATGCCTATATTTTACTGTAAAGTAAACAACACTAAAAACATTGTGCGGGTCAATGACAAAAAGACAGTCTGTGATAAGAAAAGGGAAAATCATTTAAATATAATTTAACACACAAGTGCCATGTTCTAAAAATATATATATATATATATATATATAGGGCTGCAACTGCAACACTTAATCGATAAAATAGGGCTGGACGATATATATCACGATATATTTCTTAATTTCGTTCGATCCGATATAATTCCGATATCGATATGAACACTATTAAAAAAGCCTCATAAAAATGGCCAAGAACGGCCACAACAGATGTCTGTACCTACAAACTTATGAAAAATTTATTTGCCAACTCTATGAAACCTACTCCTATAAAACTATATTTAGGGAAAAAATGGCGCAAATAAATAAATGTTCACCTTTTATTGGTATTTAGCCTTCATACAAACAAGAAATGTGAAATCACTGTCAAATAAATCTCAGATTCTCCTTATTAATATTAATATTTTTTACTTCAAACTATAGGCTAACATACCAGTCAAAAGTTTTTGAACAGTAAGATTTTTAATGTTTTTTAAAGAATTATATAAAATCGCTAATAATCGACAACAAATGTCATTACCGATTAGTCGTGTCTGCCCACCGAGCACGGAAAACTTCCACCAGTCACGTCAAATTACAGCAATGAATAATGCATTTCTATGGATGAAATGCATCTTAAACTAGCGAATGAAACAGAGTGACCTGCTGCGGGAAAGATGCGTGATCCACGCTGCCCAAAACATGAAAATGCTTTACTTAAAACTTCAATGCAGTAAAGAGGGAGATATCAAAAGCTGTCGTTTAGTCTTTATTTACAAACTTGGGACACCACACGCGGCTATTGACTGCCACGAACAGGAAATAGAACTTACTTGCTGCATTTTTGATTCGTTAACGTCTTGTGGTCTTGCTGTTTTTTTTTTTCTTTGAACAATTACATTTTGGGCTAAAAGTGTGTTGTAACGCATGCGTTACCGAACATGTACGGAGTAAAATATTACTGAAAATTGATTATTAATGCCTTACACTACTGCGCTACAGCAAAAAGTAATCCATTACTTTTGTAACGCGTTACTCCCAACACTGCCTAGCAACACTTTAGCGGCCACACACATAGCCTTCGGCACTATAGCTTTTTTCTCTCTTCAAACTACCCAAGCATTCAAATTACTTTAAACCAAATCATGTATTTACTGTAATACTGATTTATGACAAAGGTCTGAAATCCACAGCCATTGCCTTCACCCTGTGAACAGTGGAACTGTGCTTCTAGCAACATGCATCCCACCGCATCTGCCGTGTTTGTGGAAATGCATGTGGATCAAAGCAGATTTAGATGAGATTGAATGAAAATGTGTTCTTTAATCAGTCACTAATGCTCCTCATGCTCATCCACCTAAATCAACTTCCTGAAGATTACAGGAAACCCCTCGCATCAGTCAATTAGTCTTACCCTTTTACAGAAATGACCAGAATTCAATTTCAAAAATGAAAATGGTCTAAAAACATATATACTGTGTAAAGCAAAAATGTGTAGAGATTCGACAGGTACACTTTCAAATGATTTTACGAAGTGTGACCAAGCACCTAGATTCAGTAAGCGAGTAGATCATGCAAATAAGAAATATCCTTGAAAGGTTATTACCTTTTGATCGACTATGGAGCAGACCAAATCCATCACAGAACTGAGGGACAGATCGTGTGGCTCCAGGGTGACCATCTCCCTGGTAAGTCCGATCTGAAGGAGGAAGGACACTCCGTGGAGGGAGCTGGTGGGGCTCGGAACGCTGTGATTCCCATTGGAGAGACGGACACAGAGTGGCACCGGAGGGCTGGGTGATGGAGAAGGGGTTGGGGGTGCAGTCTGATGCGGAGAGTGGGCAAAGGGTTTAGGTAAGGTCAGAGGAAAGGTGCTACTACTGGCAGACATTAGTTTCTTCCACAGATTGAAAGTAAACCATGTAAAACTGACAAGCTTGGAAACCGTGGCTGATATCCAATGAGTGAGCAGGTTGTGTTTTTAATTAAATGCAATATTCTTCTGTCCTAAGGCAGGTGAGCATAATCGCCGCAGTCATGTACAATCCCTGGTGTACTAGGTAGCGAAATTGGACCCAAGAATAAGGCGCCTATTTTTCGTTGTTCCCCTCTAAAAACATGCAATCCGGATAGCATGCTTCATGGCTGGCTGTGTGATTTCCAGCACTTGTTGCACATGTTGGATTGAGAGTGTCACTCCACGGTGATGCTTAACAAAGTGGCTTCCATTGTCATCCAGCTCCTCATTCCTGTTTGAAACAAAACAGATTCAAGTCTTTATTTCCCTGAATGGGGGGCACAGAGCTCATCAAGCCATTATCTACATGCATAATAAGCGTAACTTCAAACTCAATGTATTCTGGAAGAGTTTTGCACATTTTTTGTCTTTTGCACTGAAGAACTCCAGCTCACATCTGGAAGCACATCTGGAGACCCTCCCACTCTAGATCACATTAACTGGCACAAGACCACAAATACCAGCAAAACAAGTTATACAATGTCTTTGTTCAGGCTTTATCATCATGATAAACATCTAGAAGGATACACACTGAAGACAAGAGGAAAAGAGAGGAAACATACCTTTAACGCTAGAAAGGCGTTTCCATAACAAGTGAAGAGATGAAGAAAACCGTACTATGAGTGGAAAACGAGGACTTGAACGCCTCTGGGTTTCTCTTTGGACGCTTCTGAGGCTTAATTTAACCAGTAAGCATCGCTCGGTCACAGAGTCGCTTACATGAGCTCGACTTGAAAACTTTCTATCCTCGCTTCGTGTTACATTCTGCTACTTCAAACGCGCCTCAGTATCTGCTCACCGCTTCCGCGGGCTAATAAGAAACGGCGCCCAGACAGAGAGAGTAAAACCTGAAGGAAATGGCAGGTCTGTCGAGCTGAAGAAGTGAAGTTGAGCTTCAGAAGTGCAGAAATGTTTTTCTCGTTCTCTCGCTGCCTGACGCGCATGTCTCTCCTCACGCGCAGTTTCCGTTATGCGAGCGCTGCGCGTGTGTTCGCGCCCTCTACCGGCGTCACAGACACTATGACGCAATAACGCTTTGTAGCGTCCTGAGCATTAGTTACATTCTAGCAATATTTCTTTCTTGCTGTAATCTGCGATTGTCCACAAAGCTCATATTGTTTGCTCATTAATTACAAATAGGAGGGATCATATTTTTATTTATTTTTATGGCCCTAAATAATCTATTTCACATAACAATGTGTACATATAGCCCACAAGAATAATAATAATAATAGCTGAATTTACACAAATGACTCAAATATTAACATACATTTCATTCTTAATACTCCATCGTTACCGGGATGATATGTTTTGTGACAGTAACTGTGAGCAGTTATGTATTTTCTGAGGTTTTCCAGCATCTTCTGCAAACCCTTTCCATGAGTAGTTCCAGTAGAGTAGTTTCTTTCTTTCACCCTGAGGACAGTTGAGGGACTCACACAGCTATTACAAAAGTTCATCAGTGCTCAAGGAGACATACGGATGCATTAAGAGATGGAAATATCTTCTTTTCTTTCTTTTTTTTTAAAGCTATACAGACCATATTTACTCGTTCCAGAAGACAACATACAGTTTGCTGATTATAATTACAGTTACTGATTATAGTATTCTCTTAATACAGCTATTAATGCATTGTGTATATACACTCTAAAAAATGCTGGGTTAAATATAACCCAGCTATTGGGTTGTTTTGACCCAGTGGTTGGGTTGTTTTGCTATTGGGTTGTTTTGACCCAGCTATTGGGTTGTTTTGACCCAGCGGTTGGGTTGTTTTGACCCAGCTATTGGGTTGTTTTGCTATTGGGTTGATTTGACCCAGCTATTGGGTTGTTTTGACCCAGCTATTGGGTTGTTTTGACCCAGCTATTGGGTTGTTTTGCTATTGGGTTGATTTGACCCAGCCCCAGCTATTGGGTTGTTTAACCCAGCGCTGGGTTATATTTAACCCAGCATTTTTTTAGAGTGTATACACTACCAGTCGAAAGTTTTTGAACAGTAAGATTAATTCCTGAACAGTAATTTATTCCTGTGATTTCAAAGCTGATTTTTTTCAGCATCATTACTCCAGTCTTCAGTGTCACACGATTCTTCAGAAATCATTCTAATATTCTGATTTGCTGCTCAAAAAAAAAAGCATTTATTATTATCATTATTAATATTTAAAATAGTTACAACAGTACATTTTTTTCAGGATTCTTTGATGAAAAAAGTTTGGGATCAGTAAGACTTGTAATGTTTTTTAAAGAAGTCTCTTCTGCTCATCAAGGCTGCTTTATTTGATCAAAAATACAGAAAAAAAACAGTAATCATACAAAATGTTATTACAATATAAAATAATGGTTTCTATTTTAATATCCTTTCAAATATAATTTATTTCTGTGATGCAAAGCTGAATTTCCATCAGCCATTACTCCAGTATAAAGTGTCACATGATCCTTCAG
>NW_015505821.1:453481-453717 GCF_001515645.1 Sinocyclocheilus grahami
GGATTCTTTGATGAATAAAAAGTTAAAAAGAACAGCATTTATTCAAAATATAAATCTTTGCTATCACTTCTTAACAATTTAACACATCCTTGCTGAATAAAAGTTTTAATTTCTTTCCAAAACAGAAAGAATAAAAATTTACTCACCCCAAACTTTTGAACTGTAGTGTATATTGTTAGAAAAGATTTATATTTTAAATAAATGCTCTTCTTTTTAACTTTTTATTCATCAAATAA
>NW_015505821.1:465724-483728 GCF_001515645.1 Sinocyclocheilus grahami
TGGAAACTGCGATACTTTTTCAGGATTCTTTGATGAATAAAAAGTTAAAAAGAACAGCATTTATTCAAAATATAAATCTTTGCTATCACTTCTTAACAATTTAACACATCCTTGCTGAATAAAAGTTTTAATTTCTTTCCAAAACAGAAAGAATAAAAATTTACTCACCCCAAACTTTTGAACTGTAGTGTATATTGTTAGAAAAGATTTATATTTTAAATAAATGCTCTTCTTTTTAACTTTTTATTCATCAAATAATCCTGAAAAAAAGTATCACAGGTTCCAAAAAAATATTAAGCAGCACAACAGTTTCCAGCACTGATAATAAATCAGCATATTATACTGATTTCTGAAGATCATGTGACACTGAAGACTGGAGTAATGATGCTGAAAATACAGCTGCGCATCACAGAAATAAATTAGATCTTAATGTATATTGAAATATAAAAACTTTATTTTACATCATAATAATATTTCACAATATATTTTTTTTCCCTGTATTTTTGATCAAATGAATGCAGCCTTGATGAGCATAAGAAACTCCTGTAAAAAACATTAAAAATCTATATATATAATGCATATTAATAGAATCTATAGCATGAAATTAAAGGTGCAGATTAAGAATAACTACTAATTATTTTAAATGGAGAAATCAGTCTGATAATATTACACACATTAAAATATATTTTAAAACAACAAAAAGGCAGGGGGAAGTGATGAAGTATCATAATTCATCCCAATAACAGCATCAATGAAATTACAGTACATAGGCAGTGTAAAATCATTTCAACTTTATTGCTTTCATTCATGAAATTAATACAGATGAATAATGACTGTCAATACCGAGGAAAAGCGTGATCTATCCTCCGATGACATCCTTCACAGCGATCTGCTCGACTTCTTGTCCAGACATTTTCTCCAGCAGCTGAACCGCCTTCTGGGAGTCATTGCCAAGTTTGCAAACCACAAACACTACAAGACAATAAAGGTAAGACAAAGTAAGTTTATTCACTCCAGTCATACTGCTATTTAAAAGAAGATTATTTTCCCAAATAAAACACACCATATTGGAATAATTATTTCAGTCTGGAATAATTAAGATTTTTTTTTTAATGTTTCTGAAAGAAATCTCTCACCAAGGTTGCATTTATTTGATCAAAAATGCAGCAACCATGAAAACATTTAATATTTATGTGGACACCGTGACACACTACCATTCAAAAGTTTTGGGTAAGATTTAAGAAAAATATATAACACTTTGGGCATATTGAATGAGCTCAAACAGATCTCATTAAAAACAATAATCTAAACATTCAAGACTCCAAAAAGACTTGATTATTCAATGCTGGGCCAGCTTTTTCTCAAGACTAAGCCATTTCTGTGTTGGAAAATATCTGCTTTGAAACTCCATCATCACCACCTCATCATCCATCCAAGAAAAGCAAGGTAGCTGGCAACACTGTTCTCCAAATGCTTAATTAACTTGAGAAAACTCAGGTTAGGCCTCCTCTGTGCTCAGAATACTCAGCACGTCTAATGAGGGCTGGCTGGCTGTGGGCATCTGGCATACAGACAAGCGCTTACTGTGTATAAAGATAGTCTCACTTAAGATGTACAGCTCTACACAGTCAGTTTTCAGATCTGCTCAGTGGATGAACTTATTTTTCAGCACCATGTTTGCTTGAGCAAAAAGAACTGAGACGCAGGAGCATGGAGTGTTAAACACTGATCACAAAAAAATGGCATGTAACAAAAATGATTCTTAAAAGGGTTCTTACCTGGGACTTGAGATTTGCTGTCCATCTGTTGTTTATGGTCACTAATTGTATCTTTTAAAAGAGTGATGTGCTCAGCCTTTTTATTCTCTAGACTAGAAAGTGGAATGTCTGTCATGCAATGTAAGGAAATGAAACAGAAGGAATGAACTCGATTTTTACATTTTCTTAAGACAGGGTTGTCAAAACCGCTTTCAGGCTTTCTCTCACACTCTCACACCACCCAACTAAATGTCATATCAAATAATAAGACAACATAAAATAAATCACTAAATCTGCTCAGGACTTGGTGGTTGGAGTAGTCTGAAGCAGAAAGATTCTTCACCAATCAAATTTCTTCCAGCACTTCATAAGGTAAATACTGTACTACTATTGTATACAGCAGGGGTTCTCGAACCTTTTGGCATCAGGGACCCCTCAGGGGAGAATATTTTCTCATAAACTCCCTCATAATTATAACAGTGATTAAGCATATACTTTGTACAATTTGTATTCTTAAATTTCACTGGAACTTACACTTTAATCCCCCCCACCCCACACACACTTTAATTTTTAATGGTTAACAAACAGTAGTAATCAAAAAGCATGTCTAATTGAAATCATAAAACTATACAATTTAACAATTTATTTAAAGTTTCAAAATTATATATTTTAGAGTCATATGAAATCTGTTTTATGTTTTTCTCAAATTCAGTTTTATTGTTCCCAAATTTCTTTTTTTTACTGTTTTCCCGATTTCATTTTAATGGTTTCATTTTAATAATCAAAAAGCATGTCTAATCAATTGAATTCATAAAACTTTAACAACTTAATTATTATTATTATTTACAATAATAGAGCCCTATGAATTATTATTATTATTTATTTATTTATTTTTAAGAAATTCTGTGTTGTCATCTAAATTTTTCTGTATTTATAAGTTAATACAAATTTATTATCAGAAACGGTGGTAATCAAATGAAGGCATAAAACATTAACAACTGAATCTTTTCAAATGTAATCAAATAAAAGCTTACTTTATTTTTAGGCAAATGAAGTGCTGCACATCAGATGTTTAGTGTTACAATTAAAACATGGATTTGATTATTCTTTACAAAAATGAAGTTTTCATAATTTTTGTATTATTATTATTACTTTGGGAAGTACACGCTACTGTACAATAGTAATATATTTCTGTCATAATGCTTCAAGTTAAAACATTATTTTGAGCTTTGAGTTTGTGTGTGTATCTGACGATACTTTTTCTCAAATGAAATGATGA
The DNA here is from genome assembly GCF_001515645.1 of Sinocyclocheilus grahami. NCBI lineage: Eukaryota > Metazoa > Chordata > Actinopteri > Cypriniformes > Cyprinidae > Sinocyclocheilus > Sinocyclocheilus grahami. The sequence goes on from NW_015505821.1 coordinate 468,761, forward strand.
AATGCTGATGAAGTGACTCTCAGAGCAGCTCTCATGTGGACCACATATTTAAATAGCATTGTTTTTTCTGCTTTAATATTCACAAACACTAATCCATATCGCAATTTCATTAAGTGTACAGCAATACCAAATTCCGTGACATTAATTGTTCCATGTCTTTCCGTATCTTTATTACTGGAATCCACAAATAAGTCCACATTTTCTGCATCGCAAAAATCATAGGGCCCTAGAATTATTTCGCAGCCCCCCAGCTATGGGTTGCAGACCCCATTTTGAGAACCTCTGGTATAGAGTACCAGACAAAAAAACACGATGAAACACCAGCGGCAGTGAGAACAGTGTTTGTGCCCCACAAATTCAACACCTGCCAAGTAGGTAAAAGTTATATTTGCAGGATGACTGTAGTGAGTTTTTCACACACACAAAAAAAAGAGGACACTGGCAGACGGACTAGTGGAGGAGCTTTTATCCTTTTAATGGTAAATCTAAAATTTAATTGTTAACATTAGTTAATGCATTATTAATTATTACTCTAAGCATATATATACTACATACACAACTTGTTAAATGTTAAAAATGTCTTAGTATATGCAGAAACGAACATGAACTACTATTTATAAATGTATAAAATGAGCAATGTTCGCTGTCAGTTCATGATACAGTATCGCATTAATTAACAGTAACAAGTCTTATTGTAAAATTATTACCGTATTAATTAATTTAGCTCACAAACTCACTACTTTGGCTGATGTTTTGTGCTTTCAGGGTAATGACTGAAAAGTAGTTTGACCAATAGCATGCATGCATTGTACTAAATCGAACGGTCGTAGCATGTTAAATTGAAGTATTGAGAATACATTTGACTGTGTGTTTTCTTACTTCCCGGCCGTATTATACACTTTAAGGAACTGAGAATTCTTCAAGGCAGCAAAGAGATACGAGGGACAAATTGTTATTTATTAACAGTTTTCGTCCAGGATATCCCTGTACTTGGCCGCATTCATCTTTCCCTCGATTGCAACCAGTCGTCCTGTCCCTGCAGCTGAAAAACACCCCCACAGCATGATGCTGCCACCACCATGCTTCACTGTTGGGACTGTATTGGACAGGTGATGAGATACACACATATACACACATATATACATACACACATATACACACATATATACATACACACGTATACACACATATATACATACAGGTGCATCTCAATAAATTAGAATGTCATTGAAAAGTTCATTTATTTCAGTAATTCAACTCAAATTGTGAAACTCGTGTATTAAATAAATTCAATGCACACAGACTGAAGTAGTTTAAGTCTTTGGTTCTTTTAATTGTGATGATTTTGGCTCACATTTAACAAAAACCCACCAATTCACTATCTCAACAACTGAAATAAATGAACTTTCCACGACATTCTAATTTATTGAGATGCACCTGTACACACATATATACATACACACATATACACACATACTGTATATACATACACACACATATATATATATATATATATGCACACACAAACATACACATATATATATATATACACACATATATACATATATTATACACATACACACACACATATACACACACACAAAGAAAAACAAGTAGATAGAATACAAAAAAATAGAAAGCTAGTGTTTGTTAGTTTTTTGTTGATGTTTTTTAAATAACAAAAAAGAAGATAAATATAGATAAAGTAGAATTAAAATAGAATAGAAAGTGCTAGAGTTAGAGGGTCAAATAAAGGTGTAACAGATGTGTTTTTAGTCGTTTCTTGAAGATGGTTATGGACTCTTTATGAATCACTGAATCACTGACTCAGTCGATTCATTCAAAAACATGGATTCATTGGGTAAGGAAACTCGTGCTTGTGTTATAGTGCTAAACTATATCATATGATATAAATAGAAAACAAAAACCCATACAGGGTTTTTTTGCCCTTATATCTTGAATTTTAAGGGCATATAACTGCATTCTAATAGGCTACATTACGCAGTCATTCGTCCTGCATCATGTTCATCAGCAACTGCATTCAAGATTATGTAAGGTCTGGGCCAGGGCGGGGTGTGTTAAATGTGTGAATAATTTTAACACATTATTTTTTTCATAATTAATCTAACCAAATTAACGTGTTAAATCAACAGCCCTAATTATGAACATACAATTCCATAGTGCACTGGTGACCCACATGTACAGTGTTTTTGTACTCACAAGTAAAAAAATAAAAATAAAATAAAAACATACAAAAATCATTCACAATTTGTAAGACCTAATCAAACGCCAAAATGCCTGATTAAACGAGTCTAAGTCCCTTTTTAAAATGTCCATGCTTGCCAAGGATTTTATAGATAATGGCAGTGCATTCAAAAGCGCAGGAGCTGCAACAGAAAAATCACAATCTCCATTACACCTCAGAGGAGACTGGGACAGTTAAGAGCATGCTCTGAGAAGAGTGCAGAAGTTGATGAGATTGGTAAGGGATTAACATATCCTTTATATACTCAGGAGACTGATCATGCAATGCTTTATAAATAAACGTGAACACCTTGTATTGTATTCGATATTTTACAGGTAGCCAGTGCAGAGATACCAACACAGGTATTAAATGATCATTAATGTTATATGATGTTAAAAGTCTCGCTGCAGCATTTTGGATATACACTCTTAAAAATAAAGGTGCTTCACGATGCCATAGAAGAACCTTTTTGTCTAAATGGTTCCATAAAGAACCTTTAGCATCTGAAGAACCTTTCTGTTTCACAAAAGGTTCTTTGTGGCGAAAGCAGGTTCTTCAGATTATAAAAAGGTAAGAAAGAGATGGTTCTTTAAAGAACCTTTGACTGAATGGTTCTTTGTGGAACCAAAAATGGTTCTTCTATGGCATCGCTTGAAGAACCTTTTGAAGCACCTTTATTTTTAAGAGTGTACTGAAGACGAGTAACCAGAGATACACTAGATATGTCATTAAGATAATCCAATCGTGTTGAAATAAAAGCATGTAAAACAGTTTCTAAGTCCTTTTTGAAAGCATAGTTTTCAGTTTAGACAATTTCCTTAACTGAAAGAAGGATGAAAGATTCACAACGCGGTTTACTTGACGGTCAAAACGGATTTCAGAATCATAAATAACCATGTAAATTGTTTGACAATAGTCCATGGCTTTCAACCACACCTTTCTCAAGCTGTTTGTTACCAAATACAATAAACTTCAAACATAATAATCTTCATTTAATTGTAGGAAATTATTTGCAATGTAACACCTGCCTAAAAAAATTTACTGCTTAAAAATTTACCCCAGGGGCAGCATGTATAAAGAAAACAAAGTTGGACCAAGAATTGATCCCTGTGGGATTCCCCAGGAAGTAGTTGCAGATGCAGAAACATGGTTTCCAATTTTAACAGAGCATGTCCTGTCCTGCAGATAAGAAGAAAACCACTTAAGGGCTACACCACTGATCCCAATATAATCTCGAAGACATTCTATTAAAAGTACATGATCTATAGTATCACAGGCTGGCTGCGGTCAAATCTAAAATTATTAAGGCAACACCTTTCCCCAGAGTCAATACTTAAAATATAATTGGCAACCTTTAATAACACTGATTCCGTATTATGTTTGATCCTAAATCCAGACTGAAAAAATCCATTGTTATTTTCAGTCAAAAAAAATTAGATTATGAACAACTTTTTCCAAAATCTGAAATACTGTAGGCCTGAAATTTCTGAAATCCTGTTGATCCATATTTGCCTTTTTTAAAACTGGTTCAATAATCGCATACTTAAACCCTAATGGTACATTGCCATAAAATAAGTTACTGTTAATAATCATTAAAATACTAGGACCAATAGCGTCTACAACCTCTTTAAACAATCGCGACAGGAAAACATCATAAAGTGAAGTAGTTGGCTTTAAATGCAATATAATGTCTTTCAACTGGGCTAAGGAAGCCAATCTGAAATTACTCAAAAAATTGGAAAAATTCCTTAAATCGGCAACAACATTCCCTGCAGGCTAAATATTTGACAGAATAGTATCATTCTTACCAATAAAAAAACTTTTTAAAAACTCTCATACAAATCCTTGGACCGAGTATAAAAAACGCTCGAACGCCTTGTCGTGAACACGCCTGCTTGAGCAACCGGAAGCTGGAGATTACAGTTTACACATTTTTAAAAATCTATATTATTCTTACACTAACGCATCGTTTCGCTTCAGAAGGCCTTTATTAACACCCCGGAGCCGTGTGGAGTACTTTTATGATGGATGGATGCACTTTTTTCGGCTTCAAAAACAGAGGCACCATTCACTTCATTATACAGCTTGGAAAAGCCAGGACTAATTTTCATTTTTGGGTGAACTATCCCTTTAAGCCACTTAAGCACGGCATATCAACAAACCCGCCTAAGATTCTGAGTAACATCATTTAACCATGGTTGTTTCTTCAATTTTTGACTTCTCATTTTAAAGTTCATCTTCAAGTTTAGGTCATCTTATATATATTTTAATATTGCAAATGTGTAATAATAAATTGTTAAATGGAGACCATGGGAAAGGATACTGATTGAGGTTGGCAGATGGCAAATGTCCACCTCTACTTTGGGTCAAACATCAATGAGGAGATGAGGGGTTGAACTGTCTAAAACGGCTTTATACTCCTGCAATGGAAGACATTATATATATATATATATATATATATATATACACACACATACATATACATATATAATTTAAGGAAGGAAAGTACACAGAAGTGCAAGGTGACAGATCAGACCTGCTTTATATAACGGGCAGCTGCACATTTCCTCAATGCTAAGTAATTAACTGGCTAAGATATAATCTAAACTACCAAATGGAAATTTAAACACCCCTTATTACATTCCTCTGCCTGCCCAGAATTATGACAAACAACAGTGTTACCTGCACAGAGACTCTCTGTTCTTTGGTTAGAAGAATCAATCTTCGACACTGGAAATGAAATAAAGCAGATACAAGAGAGAATAATCAGCACTGTTTTTCATTTCACAACGTTTAAACCTAAAACCACCACACATAAATGCTGATGTAGCAAATTTTGAAGAAAGCCATGTCATGTGTGATCAGGTGCTCATCTTAGACTGTACTTCAAACCTTTTTTTGTGTGTGTTTTTGTTTATGATTTGATTTTCGACTTAATTGTGTTTGTCCTGGCTGCTATACGAATGCAAGGAATTTTATTTTCTTAAGTTTAATACTTACACCACCATTCAAAAATTTGGGATCAGTAAACACTTTAAAATGTTTTTGAAAGCAGCCACACTCACCAAGGCTGATCACAAGGCTGATTTGATCAAAAATGGTCAAAATCAATAACATTGTGAAATACTATTACAATTTAATTATTAATTATTTTATATTATTTATACTATCGTTTAATTATTTTAAGCATTTAATTTAAAAAATACTTCATAAAATTAACAATTTAATAAAATTTAATTTATAATGCTCACACTACCACTCAAAGCCGTTTGGGATCAGTAAGATTTCGGAAGAAGATTCTAATATTCACCAAGGCTATATTTACTGGATAAAAAAATACACAGACATTGTGAAATATTTGTACACTTTAAAATAACTTTTCTATTGTCATATATTTGAAATAATAATTACTATTATTATCATTCAATAAAATTAATAATAATGATGATGATGATTATTATTACTGTATTTTTAATCAGGAGTTCTGCATGTTTTATGAAGGTAAATTTAAGACTTCTTAAAGACCTTTTCAAGACCAAGTAAAGGAAATTTAAGCAATAAATCAAATGAAACAAAATGTCAATATGTTCTCAAGTGTAAATGTCAAATGAGAACACAATGAGCTGTAATTGTATTTCTTCTCTTCCGTGTCAGACAGTTCTCGACACGTGTTCACAAGGGTACCATGATGCATGCATGTGCATTCCTCTGCTTGTAAACGCATGGTCGTGGTACTCTCGTGAATGGCTGTGGAGACTGTTATTTTTGTTCTTTGCGCACAGAAAGTATTCTCCTGGCTTCTTAAAATTATGGTGGAACCACTGATGTCACATGGACTATTTTAAAGATGGCCTTACAACCATTCTGGGCCTTGAACGTGTCCGTTGCGTTGCTGTCTATGCAGGGTCAGAAAGCTCTCGGATTTCATCAAAAATATCTTAATTAAAAGATTACATTCTCTCGCCCCCAAACTCATTCGGGAGTGGTGACTGAGCCTGCTCGCCTGAAGTTATGGTTGATTGCTCTTCGGCTGGATATCAACACACCCATTAACGTAAACTACACCAGAGCACGTACATACCTCACGCACCGGATGCCGTGCACGTGCCCGAAGACAGTTGGACATAGTGGTGTATTAGAGGTAAAAAATTATATAAATACTGTTCGGTTTCTGGCAAAAACCGATCGTTTCGTGTCTTAGGACATCAATGTGTCGTCACGAGCCGCAGGGTTTAATCTGGATTTGTCTGTGCATGGTTTTTTTTTACTCTCATAGATTTTGTTACCATTGCCATGCATTATACGACTGATAGACTGCAACGGTTGGAGTTAAAAATCATCATATGTGTTCTACTGAAGAAACAAAGTCACCTACATCTTGGATGCCCTGGGGGTAAGCAGATAATCATCAAATTTTAATTTTTGGGTGAACTATCCCTTTAAGAGTAGCATATGGTCACAATGAAAGTAATGCACAACTCACTCTCCATAATAACTGAACTATCTCACAGTGACGCCTTGTGGACATTTAACCACAGCTGATTACTTTGCATCTTTGACACATGCAGACCTGAATATAGGAAGTGGGAGTTTTCCTCATCCTCAGACCTTATCTGTAGCAGCGGAGCCACAGAACTGCTCGTAGTCCTGGAGCTCAGTCACCGTGGGTGTCTCTCCACATACCACACACTCAGCCTGCTTGGGCCGCAGCCGTATGGAGTGGAAACGCCCCTCCTGACCATCAAACATCAACAGCTGCTTCTCAAATGAGGCTGAACTGACCGGTTAAGGAGATATTTCCTTATGTTATGCCTACAGTAAGGTATTAGGTGTGTATAAAAAAAGCCATAATTGTTTGAGTTTAGGGTGTCATTAAGAGCAAAAAAAGGATACATCTTTGACCGGACGCAATTTTCAGAACTTCCAATGCTTGAAGGCAACCCATTATTCCAGGCACTACACAATATCAAAACAAGTCACACTAAAGTCATACCCTCAGTGCAGAACCCTGCAACATTAAGAAATAATTGCAAAATCACTGAATCATTACAGAATTCTAACAGAATTAAATTTTTACATTACATTTTTTAATCTGAAATAACTCAATAAGTTATTCAGAGCTCTTTTGCCTTTGTCAAGATACTCAGCATACATCGTACAAAATTTTGTATGGAATTAAATGCAAAAAAGAAGACTAAGTGCTATTCATTACACAAACAGCATGGTGACATCATCAGTTTCCGTTGTCTAGCACACATTCTAACAATGCAAGTCAATTTCAAACTTCATACATTTTCTTCATTTAAACAATTTTAAAAAAACAACAACAGATAGAATGCACAAAGTTTGAATAGAATCTGGCTGAAATTATGCAATAATTTAATAATTCTATAATTATGCAACAAAATAATCAGAATCAGAATCAGAATCAGAAGAGCTTTATTACCAAGTATGTTTACACACACAAGGAATTTGACTTAATGACAGGAGCTTCCAGTGTAAAAGAAAGTACAAACATAGTGCAGACATACATGATAGTGTAGACATACATAGGAATAACACAGTAGGGATGTAATATAAAACTAATATAATAAAAATATATATATATAATAAAAAAAAATTTGAATAATGTACTATATACAGAAATAGAAGTATAGGAAAAAATTTAATTGTTTAGATAAATGTACAGATATGTTTGTTAGTGTGCAGATAGATAGTCATACATGAGGATACAAAATCAAGGTGACAAATAAATCTGTTTTGCACTGTACAGGACCATGAAAAGTTCAAGATTAACTGATCAGTAGCAATTAGTGAGAGTGGATACTGTTGAATGAGTTGTATGGCATTCTCTCGGGAGAGCTGGAGGTGATATGGAACACACTGAACCATGGAGTTCAACCTGGAAGAGATCACTACCAGTCAATTCTCATTCGTTTACTTCTCCTTTAATGGGATTTTGTGAGTGAAGATGACAGTACCTGCTGATGGCCTGGGCAGCAGACAGGGCTTTAGGCTGGCCTTGAGTCAGTTCTGTATGAAGCACCTGTCTGTGCAGGTTACTCAGTTCCACCACATCATAGTCCAAAAGACCCAAACATCCTGAAAACACACACTGCATTAACAACTTTCACACATTAGTTAGTTAGTGTCACATGATCCTTCAGAAATCATATGCTGATTTGATGCTCAAGAAATGTTCCTGATTATTATCAATGTTGAAAACAGTTTTTGCTGCTTAATAATCTGGTGGAAACCGTGAACCATTTTATTTTTATTTATTTTTTTCAGAATTATTTGATGAATAGAAAGTTAAAAAGAACAGCTTTTATTTGAATGGAAAACTTTTGTAACAATATGAAAGTATTTACTGTCCCATTTTAATGTAATTCATCCTTTCAAAATGCATAGCATTATTATTATTACTGATCGTACTGACCCCAAACTTTTCAATAATAGTGTACATGACATTTAAACTAGCTGTGCAGCCACAAACAGCCAGTGAGATCACACTTACAGATAAACTCATATATTTAACAGGATTATGTACACATTAAACACACACACGGTCACTTTACCTACTCCAGCTGCAGCGAGATACTGTGCAACAGGACAACCTAAACCTCCACATCCCACAACCAGAACGGATAGATTACTTATGGCAACCTGACCTGTGGAGAAAGAAATGTATTTTTACAATGCATTAAGAAAAGAAAAGTTTCATAACTACTGTTAAAACCAAAGTATTTTCTGAACCTTTAACACCCAGTTCTGGCAGGAGAAGCTGTCTGCTATATCTCATGATGTCGTCATTGTTCAGCGTTGTGTTTGATTTCAGCGGTGAAAGATTGGTAACGTTCTCCTGTAACTCTGTCAATATTGAGTTCCCCTGAAAAAAAAAGAGAGAGAGAGAGAGAGAGAGAGAGAGAGAGAGAGAGAGAGAGAGAGGCACTTTTTCAGTTTTCAGACAAGAAATGCTCTGCTCTGAGAAGGGTTCTTATACACCGCTGTTCAAAAGTTTGGGATCAGTAAGATTTTTTATGTGTTTCAAAGAAGTCTCTTCTTTGTTCATCATGGCTGCATTTATTTGACCAAAAATACAGCAAAAACAGTAATATTATAAAATAGTATTACCATTTAAAATAACGGTTTTCTATTTTAATATACTTTAAAACATAATTTATTTCTATGATGCAAAGCTGATTTTTCAGCATCATTACTCCAGTCTAAAGTGTCACACGATCCTTCAGAAATCATTCTAAAATGCTGATTTATTATCAACGTTGAAAACAGTTGTGCTGCCTAATATTTTTTTTTTGGAACCTGTGATACTTTTTTCAGGATTATTTAAAATATAAATCTTTTCTAACGATATAAGTCTTTATTATCAATTTAACACATCCTTGCTGAATAAAAGGGGAAATTTTCCTGGGAAAATGGCACGTATGGTCACCCTAGCTAAATACTGATTAATGAAACATAAAAATACTATACATATTTATATATTTTGCTATTGTATTATGGAATGACATTTTCATAAACTGTTCTATACTGCTCTGATTATATAATGGTAAATATTACAATATCATAGCACAACAACAGTGATCAGCAATAATGATAAGCCTATACTATATTAAAAATAATAAGGTCATATAGATCATAACACAGTCTCGGAGGTAAAAAGTGGATTATCCTTCACCTGAAATGTTTGTCTTTTCATCCTGAAATGCGAGGCAAATGTTGGATCACAATAATTAGGAACCACAGTTTCCACAAATCCCTTAATTTGATTGGGATATTCTCTTTTATTCTGGACGGCAAGGGCAGTGACTGTAACATCGAGCGTATTTTGTCGTATTAAACACGTATTTATACTGATTTCATCAGGCTCTGAAAATTCTTCAAAAAGAACACAAAGAATGGCCTTCTCAGCTGCCATAGTTGCAACTCCTGCGTCATCAGAACAGGGTGTTCAACGCATCACCGTCATAATAGATTCTTTTTTTAAAAATGCAGTTTTGAAGATAAAATAATAAGTATTGTAACTTAATATTTATGGCACTTTCACTGAAATAAACAACAAGAACAGATTCGAATTCCTTTGTGCTTTCATATCTAGAAATCTACTAGCCTTAAACTTACCTGTATGTATATATATATATATATACAGTGGGTACGGAAAGTATTCAGACCCCCTTAAATTTTTCACTCTTTGTTATATTGCAGCCATTTGCTAAAATCATTTAAGTTAATTTTTTTCCTCATTAATGTACACACAGCACCCCATATTGACAGAAAAACACAGAATTGTTGACATTTTTGCAGATTTATTAAAAAAGAAAAACTGAAATATCACATGGTCCTAAGTATTCAGACCCTTTGCTCAATATTTAGTAGAAGCACCCTTTTGATCGAATACAGCCATGAGTCTTTTTGGGAAAGACCCAACAAGTCATGGTGGTGGCAGCATCATGCTGTGGGGGTGTTTTTCAGCTGCAGGGACAGGACGACTGGTTGCAATTGAGGGAAAGATGAATGCGGCCAAGTACAGGGATATCCTGGATGAAAACCTTCTCCAGAGTGCTCAGGACCTCAGACTGGGCCGAAGGTTTACCTTCCAACAAGACAATGACCCTAAGTACACAGCTAAAATAACGAAGGAGTGGCTTCACAACAACTCTGTGACTGTTCTTGAATTGCCCAGCCAGAGCCCTGACTTAAACTCAATTGAGCATCTCTGGAGAGACCTAAAAATGGCTGTCCACCAACGTTTACTATCCAACCTGACAGAACTGGAGAGGCTCTGCAAGGAGGAATGGCAGAGGATTCCCAAATCCAGGTGTGAAAAACTTGTTGCCTCTTTCCCAAAAAGACTCATGGCTGTATTCGATCAAAAGGGTGCTTCTACTAAATACTGAGCAAAGGGTCTGAATACTTAGGACCATGTGATATTTCAGTTTTTCTTTTTTAATAAATCTGCAAAAATGTCAACAATTCTGTGTTTTTCTGTCAATATGGTGTGCTGTGTGTACATTAATGAGGAAAAAAAATTTACTTGATGATTTTAGCAAATGGCTGCAATATAACAAAGAGTGAAAAATTTAAGGGGGTCTGAATACTTTCCGTACCCACTGTATATATATATAGTTTGTATTTTATAATTTCATTTATTTTGAATATCAGTGGTACCCATTAGTACACAGAAAGCAACTCAGTAGGCTATTATCTAAATTATTTGTTTATTTAAGGTAGGGCTGGATTCAATTCAATATCAATATGTATCGTGATATAATATTTTTTCAATAATGGTGATATGATTTTTAAACACATTTCCGATATTTCGATATACATTACCAGTGTTTCCCATACATTGATTTATTTGTGGCTTTTGACATCGTTGAATAAACATGAGCACTGCACATTTCAAAATCAAAACAAGTCGAGGGTGTTTTATATGAACGTATCTCTGAAGGGAAATTACTGTCTTCAGAAAGTTTCGATGGCATCTTCATTTAATCTGATAAAGAAGCATTCATGAGCGGAACTGATGTGATTACAGCCAATTCCCGGAGAAACCACACACACACACACACACACGACGCGTTACTCTGCGCTGCGCAAAACTCTGCATTCGAACAGTCAATAGCAAATACTTAAACTAATAACAAAACATACTTACAGTCGCTGATTCAGAAGCGCCAGATTGTCATAGCAAAGTGGGAATTGACCTTTTTTTTTTTTATTTTTGAAAAAGCCTTTGTGCACAGCCAGCCTTGTACTCTTCTAGGTTCATAAAATGTGTTGCACAAATTTGAACATCTGGGTTGTGCTGTTCTGTTGTAAATAAATCTTAACCAATGATTCCTAATTGCATCTACTTCCAGAAGGCCAAATAAAGTGCTTTTGCTTTCGCACTGAATCACAGCGTCTCACTGACATGCTGCATCAACACGACTGCTGTTCCTGAAACCACGCCTTCTTTCTTTGCGTGCACATTTGGGCAGCATTATGCTAATATTTCCACATAGTGAGGTAGATATGTGGGGGCGTGTTAGAACGAGCCGTTTTAAGTAGGTGTGGCTGACTCTTAACGTTTATAAAGAATATCTCTTTGGATTTGAGACTTTAGTCTTGGCAACTTTACAGATCTTCTTTATGCACCAAGAGCTTGTAACTCCAAAGAGAAAGGAAAAATTTTAATCCCATCATATGACCCCTTTAAGTAGTTAATATTCATGAGCCAAGCCCTCAATTTAGCAATGTCTGTCTTTCAGCAAATCAGTTTGCCGAGCGTCACGGAACGTTATTAATATTCATGAGTCAGGTAGTCGCCATAGTAGGATTTGTAAATGGTTTTCTCACATGATCCGAGTTGTCTGGAGTCAGTGTGGGAGTGGGAGAGCGTCGTGCGGACAGAACGGAGGAGATGGCCGAGCGACGCTGGATCACGAGTCTGTCGGCTTTGATTGGCATCCTAGCGACACTGACGAGCTGCGACACTGTTCCGTGGCAGGACGAAAAGGTATCAGCCTTTAGAGTGCTGATGCTTTGTTTTGCATCATTTTAAGCCGTTCCCTTTTAAACGAACTGTCATAGAGTATCAGCTTCTGAGTAATGTGGTTTTGGTGAAAATATGAATTCATCATATTTTACTATGCTTCTCATGAAAGGAGAGTGTTTCTGCCTTTAAATGTCTTAAGAATTTAATAGGGAATATTTGTCTATTTTTAATGCATATAATACAAATATAATAATTTGAATTCTTTATTTATTCATGCATTCATTCATTTATTTGTTATATGTCCTCTTTTTATTTCAAATTTCAAATTTGAAATTTGATTAGTCATCACTTAAACTGACTGAGGGAAGTATGGCTTGGTTTGCTTCATGGCTTTTCAAGCATGATCTGGTCACTTACATCTTTAGAATTCTATTCATGTTGCTCAGTTTGTCTCCCATTGTTGGTATGGGAACAGGATCCCCATGACTGATCCACCAGTATAGGAGATCTTAATATTTATAGATTTTCTCTCTTTAGAATGAATTCCCTTTGTTTTGTAATGAAGATCTGCATTTTGGGGAAATGTCTTGTCCATGTTTATATGATGCTACTGTTGTACGAAAATAGATTTTTAGTTACACTGTGGAATTTTTTTTTAACATACTGTAGATTATTAAATGTATACACAGCAATCTTTTAAGTCACATTATGGAATAGAATCTTTTAGCATTTTATTTTTCACCACCATGTTTACTTTGGAGTGTTGTCTTTACCTTGACACATATTTAAAACAAACAACAACAAAAACTTATTTTTCTGATCAAGTTACTATAATGTATAAAACCATAATGCAATCTTAACTGCCAGATGGCTTCTCCTCTGTGTTGTTCACATCAAGCTACGGTCATTAAGTGCAGAATCAATAATCACAGCACAAGAAGAATTGGACTTTGAGACCAAACAAACAAAAAACCAAATTGTCTTCAGAAGATCAATATCATGTTTAAAGCAGAAGTAGTTTGATTAGCTGTCTTCTATGCATCTTGAAATTGTTATTCATGAAAGAAAATATAATCAAAAGCTTTTCAGACTTTAGCGATATCCTCTATGAATGTCCTCCAGCTGTGTTTCCCTCTCTTTAATGTCATTTCAGAACCTTCTGTTGCCATGTAGTTCAAACACATAATTATCCTCTAGACGTATGCAGTGTATCATTTCTCATTTGGACAAGAACTTACTAGTTTGGTTGCAACATTACCATTAAAGGGGTGCTATTATGCGTTTTCACTTTTTCCACTTTAGTTAGTCTGTAATGTTGCTGTTTGAGCATAAAAAAGATCTGCAAAGTTACAAAGCTCAAAGTCCCATTCAAAAGGAGATATTTTATTTAACAGAAATCACTTTTCAAAAACTACAACGAACGACTCGTTTGGACTACAACGCATATTTTCCGGGATTTGTGATATCACAAATATTGACGAATGAGACGAGACCTGGTTGAGCTGCACTAGAGAAGGCAACGAGTGTTATCACTATGTCAGAGACACGCTAGCTTTCCCAAGGCAGACGAACTTAGAGTGGTTACAATCATCCGGGTTTAAATCACGCTCAAATTGATTTGATATTGATGCAATATTTACACTGAAGCTCGCAGGCGGCTATGGTAAGGGGCATGATATTTCCCGACCAGGCACCGAGTGCTGCCAATCACAACACACAACTGGCCCAGCTAACCAATCACAGCACACACTGGCCCAGCTAACCAATTACAACACACAACTGGCCCAGCTAACCAATCACAGCACATTTTGTATTTCAGAAGGCAGGCCTTCATTTGATACAGGAACCATGTAGTGATGGGAAGTTCGGATCATTTTACCGACTCGGACCTTTGAGTCTCATTCAGCAAAATGAACTAATCTTTTTTCCGAGTCATTTTGTTCATTTTAGGCGCCGAGTGCTGCCAATCACAACACACACTGGCCCAGCTAACCAATTACAACACACAACTGGCCCAGCTAACCAATCACAGCACATTTTGTATTTCAGAAGGCAGGCCTTCATTTGATACAGGAACCATGTAGTGATGGGAAGTTCGGATCATTTTACCGACTCGGACCTTTGAGTCTCATTCAGCAAAATGAACTAATCTTTTTTCCGAGTCATTTTGTTCATTTTAGGCGCCGAGTGCTGCCAATCACAACACACACTGGCCCAGCTAA
>NW_015505821.1:483856-509623 GCF_001515645.1 Sinocyclocheilus grahami
CATTGTTTACCTGGGTCTTCAGTCTATGATTAGCTCACCTCACATCTGACAAGTCTTCGGGTTTGAGTCGTTCGTTCATCACGTGACAGACCCTTAAGCTTACCCTATGCAGTCTGAGCCGGAAAAATTATTGATTAGTTCTTTTTTTTTTCTTTTTTTATTGAAGATATAACGTTCACAGGGGATACAGTCATAGCAATAAAATACACACACCCAGAATACAAAACAATAAATACATAAAGAATAATAAAAATGAAATAACAAGCCAAGATATTTCTCTCCAAAAATCCTTTGCGTACTCACATTCAAAAAATAAGTGTGATATTGTTTCCAAATTAGAATGACAGAATGTGCATTGTGAAGAGATGTCCAACTTAAATTTTGAGAGTAAAGAATTACAGTGATAGTACATATGAATAATTTTTTTGTGAAGTTATTTCATCTTGTTAGGTAACAGAAGCTTGTTAATATTTTAATAGTAGAAAGAAAAGGGTAATTTATTTTCTGCTTATAAAATGCTTTAGGATGACAACTAAACTTAATAAGGATTTTTCTAATCCAGAAATTGTTACTTTTAACATTAGAAAGCTCCAGACCTCCAACACAAATTTTGGGCATTTCACATTTTGAAGATATGTAACAATTTGCCCTAACCAAATGTAACAGTTTAGGTGAAATAGAATTAATAACCCATTCATACAGTAGGTGAAGTATCCACTTTTTTCATGGATTTCTGAAAATTCGGAATAGGAATAGAAGTTACCATCCTTTTTGAACAAATATAAAACAAAAATTACACCTTTGTCAAACCAGTTTTTAATAAAGACAGATTTTTTTCCACGCAGCACATTCTGATTAAGAATTGATTCGTTCATCTCTCGAGTCTTTCAAATCGTTCGTTCTTTTGTCACGTGACGTGACAGCATTAGATAGAGAAATTAGTTAATTTACAAGCTTCCTTACAAACGGGTGCATAGTTATTATTATTATCATCATTATTATAATTATTATTTACTCTTACATTTATGTGATGCGTTTCTGGTCTCAAATTGTAGCTTTTTACTTCTTACAGTTTCTAAATGTGTGAATTTCTGTCATGATGGTTATTTTCCATAACACTGAATGTTGTAACAAAGGTAATAAAGAGTTGGTTATTATTATTAAGTCTCTTTCAGGCTCAGTCTGCATAGGGTAAGCTTATGGGTCTGTCACGTGATGAACGATCTACTCGAAAAACCCGAAGACTCGAGAGATGAACTAATCAATTCTCTTTCCGGCTCAGACTGCATTGGTTAAGTGTATGGAGCTGTCACGTGATGAACGAGCGACTCGGAAAAACCCGAAGACTTGAACCAGGTGAACTACTTGACTAATTCCAGTACAGAACCTATAGGATGTTGCGCATGCGCGACTGAACGAATCACTCCCCGAGACGACTCGTTCTTCCCGAGTCACATTAAAGATTTGTTCAAAATGAACGAATCGTTCAAGAACGACCCAACACTAGAACCATTCGAGCCGTTCATGCCAGACTGGGGAGAGAGGTGTTGTAATAATGTAAAATATGTGAAAAATAATGTGTTTTTCGAACAGCCTAGTATGAGAGCCTGTTCTAGTACACCCCCAGAACAAAATCAAGACTTTGTAAAAGAGCTTAATAGAACTCCTTTAAGCAAGAGTATAATCATCATGTTTATCTGACTATAATATGAGTCACTGAATTAGAATTGCATGTATTTTTTTCAACTTTGTAAATGGAGTAAGAGTAGACTTTTGGATATGATTCATTATGAGTGAAGAACATCACAAATCAGTTTAATTGAAGATTTCTCAGCCATCTTAAAGGGGTAGTCAGCCCAAAAATGTAAATGCCCTCATTACTTAACATATCTGCCATCCCAGTTGTATATGATGTTAATGTCAAATTTGTTTGGGAGAGCAATGTCATAAGAGTGCGGACTTTTCACTGTTTGTATCACTTCAGTCTGTGAATTAGTAGTGGGGATTTTTTAGCCATTAGGTGTTGGGAATTGAGTATGTGATTGAGTCATTGAATGATATACTCAGCCGATTTGTTCGGAACACTAATTCTCAGGGATGCAATGGTTTATTCTGGTCTGGAACTATTATAACAAAACAGAAATACACAAAACAAATGGTCTTTTGTGTATTGTACTTACCTTTATGTTTACTGAAGTGTTATATTGAAGCAATATCAAGCTTACAATCATGCACACAGTTATAACTGTAATTACTTGCAGACAAATCAGAGCTGTGCGGAAATTTGGAACAACAATAGATAAGTTTACATGCACTCATTTTTGTCAATCCGAATGAATACAATTCAGTTTCAGATTCAGAAATGTATATTTATATGAACCCTAAACTTTGCAATCCGATTCACATTAGGGCTGTGCGATATTGAAGAAAAATGTAATATGCAATAACTCATTAAATAATGTGATATTCGATATGCGATACGATAATGCTTAAAGTGCCACATGCTCATAATCGTACAGTTGTCATTTTTGCCTTAATTACATACTTTTAAGGAAACATCAGAAATACGTCAGAAAAGGTGTTTTTTTTCATATATTCAGTAAATATTCAGCCTTGTCCGATGACAAGTTTGCAAGACATTAATAAACCAATGCATTTTCATAAGATCTTATTATAAAAAGGCTCTGCTAAACATGCATCGAGGCATTGTGCATGTGGGCAAGGTATATTTGAATATGGCTGAGAAGTGAGAAGATACAAACGTTTACATACTAATGGTACGTTTACATGAAAACAATGTTTTTGAAAACAATTCTTTTTGAAAAGTTTGCGTTTTCAGGCCCTCAAAATGCTGTTGTCTTATAAATGAACGGCCAAAGTCGCATAAAAAGTTTTCCGTTTTAGTTGAAAACGGTGTCGTGTAAAGATCCACCCAGTTTTTTAATCCACCCAGGATTATTTCTACACCACTCCTTTCAATTTGATCAGAATTTCATTTTGATCGAGCTCAGTTTGATTGATTGAGGTGTTTACATTAAGGCTTTTCAATCTGATTGATCCATCAGTCTGATTAATAACAGCAATTGAAGAGACTAACAATTACTTAGTAGTAAAAGAGAGGGACGATAATAGAATACCGTAAATGCACACAAACATATGCAAAAGCAGTGTTGTAGTTGAGACCAGCTCAGTTGTGAGACCAGAAGAAGGTTGAGTCCTAGTTAAGACAAGACCAAGACTATGAAAATGTGGACCATATTCTTGGACGTGGACATGGTCTTGGTCTTGTCAATGACCCCAGGAGCATGTTAACATGTGACCCAAAGTTATGAATACCCCACTGTGGAATAAATGAATGAATAAAGATTTTTATTCATTTTCACTTCAGCTGAAACATGAAGCAACCACACTGAGCTCCAGTGAACTGAGTAGTGTGGTATCTCGAACCGATCTGGACCGGATGTGGCAGAAGGACCTGAAGCCCATGCTTGTTGTGCGCTATCCTGGTTCAACTGGAAGCCAACACGTTCAGCAGGTCAGTGTGTGTTTGTGTATGAAAGCTAACTTTTAAATGTCACAGTCTGTTCAGTGTCTGAATTTCTCTCTCTTTAGCATATTAAATCAACTCTCGGCTCAATGAACACGGGGTGGGAAGTGACGGAGGATGCCTTCTATGCTCATACGCCTTACAGCCAGCTTCCCTTTACCAACATAATTGCAACTCTCAACCCTGCGGCCAAACGTCAGTTGGTTCTGGCCTGCCACTTTGACTCCAAATACTACCCTCCACAGTGGGATGGCCGTGAGTTTCTCGGAGCAACAGATTCTGCTGTTCCCTGCTCTATGATTCTGGAACTGGCAAGAGCCCAAGATGATGACCTAAAGACCTTGAAGGTTTGGCAGTGTGCACAGGAGCTAGGGCTGGGTCATCATGATTGAACAACTAGTTGATTGAGATTTTTTCTTTCATATGTTGTTATTTTGTAATATTTTCGGCAGATGTGCTTTGCTTTGGCTGTGCGACTGTTTTCACAGTATTTATTTTTTATGTTTTTTTTTATGTTTGGCATATGAAATTAAAGAGATATTGATGAGTAAAGTAAACTAAGGACTCATTAGTTAGGCTCATTGGAAAAAAAACATGCACGGTAGCTCACCCGCTACAGCGATGTGGAGCTCTCTGGTACGAGTCCAGTGAGTCACACATATAACTCCAGTGAGTTATACATTTACCAATCTCTCTTTTTCAGTTGGTAGCTGAACTTTAATTTGTGCCAATCATGAGATTAATTTTGCGTTTATGAAATAAGTGACATTATTTGTGCTGTATTCTGTAGTGTCACAGGTAGATGGCAGCATGTGTGTGTTTTGCTGTTTCTCACAGGACTCTGGGTCAGATCTGTCTCTGCAGCTCTTCTTCTTTGATGGAGAAGAGGCACTTTACCAGTGGACCTCTGAAGACTCTCTGTACGGCTCCCGTCATTTAGCCCACAAAATGTCCACAACAGCACATCCACCGGAAGCCACCAACACCAGCCAGCTCGACGGCATTGTATAGTTCCCTCACAGACATGAATACATTGACATACAGCCAGATTAATCTAAAAATAACTTACTGCATCATACTTACTGTTAGAAAAATGTTTTCTATTTAGTCTATTCTTATTAATTTACTCATCCTTAAGTTGTTCCAAATCTGTATACTTACTTTCTTACTTGGAAAAACAAAATGAGATAATTTGATAAATAGCCTGGCCCAGGTACTGTTAAAGTGGCCCATATGACTTATGTGCTGTGTTATAATATTTCTGGAACTTTGTGCGAGGAAAACACTCATATTTAATTTGTTATTCACTGATAGGCTTTCCTTCTGCTGTAGCTCTCAGATTACATTTGTACTTCCTCATGAGATTTTTCACTGACGAAAGATTCCTCTTGGTTTCTCCTACACAGCTATCTTCCTTCTGCGCTATCAGCAGATATATTTTAGATGCAAATGCATCATTAACCATGAACATAGAGTAATGAATTATGTTGTATATGCAAATGGACAATCACATACACTCTCAGGAAAAAGGTACAAAAGCTGTCACTGGGGTGGTACCTTTTTAAAATGGTACACTTTTGTACCTTGTTTACACTCAAATTGTGCATACTGGTACCTTAAAGGTACATACTTGTATCTATTAGTACCATTTGAAAGGGTACTGCCACAGTGACAGCTTTTGTACCTTTTTTCTGAGCGTGTATTGTGAATGTAAGGTTAAAGAGCATGAATGCAAGCAAACATTGACAAACTACAAAACTGGTTAAAGTCTTTCATTCATTCAATTTTTCACCAGGATTTGTTTGTTCTACTGGACTTGATTGGAGGTCCAAATCCTCGCTTTGGTAATCAGTTCTCCAGTACGACCCGATGGCTTTCCAGACTACAAAAGATTGGTTAGTATTTTTCTGCTCTGTTTTCTTGTGCCACATCTTTTTTCCCCTCTGGTTTCTCTTTCTTACCTTCAAAGAAATGTATGTGGGTTTTGTTATGGATGACAAAACATTACAGGTCAAGGTTTGTGGAGACTGTGATACACTACCATTCAAACATTTGGAGTAAGTAAGATTGAAAGAAAGAAAGATTGACTTCCATTCAGCAAGGATGCATTAAATGGATCAAAAGTGACAGTAAATACATATATTATGTTTATGCTTTTATGATTTAGTATGTCAGTCAACACATCAAAATAAGTGTTTTTCCTTTCAACATCAATTCATTTATTATAAAACGGATAGTTCCCGGTCCTTGATTCTGATTGGTTGAGCCGCGTTCGAAGCTGTTGTAAATTACTCTACAAACATACACCTTTGTTTAATTCTGTGTGTTGCTCGGCAACCACTTTGTTGGAACCACAACTGTTTCTGAGGAACTACATTGTTTGGTGGAAGAATACTGTTTTTATTTACACTGAACAAAATTATAAACGCAACTCTTGTTTTTGCCCCCATTTTTCATGAGCTGAACTCAAAGATCTAAGACTTTTTCTATGTACACAAAAGGCCTATTTCTCTCAAATATTGTTCACAAATTTGTCTAAATCTGTGTTAGTGAGCACTTCTCCTTTGCCGAAATAATCCATCCACCTCACAGGTGTGGCATATCAGTGTATATCATTACACTTGATTTGCTCTGTTTTATTCTGTGAAACCTTACTACGTATATGGAATAACCGTTTTATAAAAGCAATAAGCCCCGGGAAGCCATGGTTTACAGTTAATTTATAATAGCTAAGGGGTGTTGTTAGGCACGACGCGAAAAGCCCCTTAGCTGTTATAAATTCACTGTAAACCACAGCTTCTTGGGGCTTATTGCTTTAGAATACTTCATTTATTATTTTTTTATAAAGGTTAAAGGTGCATTCAGTAGTGTTTTTGTTTATGTTTTGCTGGTCAATATAGCAACCGTCTTGATCTTATACTGATACCTAGTGGAGTAGATGCAAAAACAACAGGTTTTTTTAGTTAAAAAAAATTTAATATGCGAGCGGCTTCCATTCTGCACCGCTCATTTAGGAGTTAGAGATAAATCCTGATTAACGAGGGAAACTAATTTAATGGTAATGAAGAATCCTAAAAAAATATTACATTCTCAATTCAAGAAATCTCAATTCAAAGACGACTGAACTAATATACTACAGGAAATGTTTGATAGCTGTGTGATTCTGTGTGCTTTTATACAACAGTTCAATAAAGAAGACATTAATACTGAGTAACGTACTGTATATTTTACGCATGATATTACTTTTAATAATAAATAAATATTCATTTATTTTTGCTTCCCTTGTGAAAAACAAGAATTCTTAATTATAATGAATATAAACTTGCATACTTCAAATCTTTAAAAAATATATATTTATGTGACCCTGGAGCACAAAACCAGTCTTAAGTCGCTGGGGTATATTTTTAGCGAAAAAACATTGTATGCGTCAAAATTATTGATTTTTCTTTTATGCCAAAAATCATTAGGATATTAAGTAAAGATCATGTTCCATGAAGATCTTTTGTAAATGTCCTACCATAAATATAGAAAACTTAATTTTTGATTAGTAATATGCATCGCTAAGAACTTCATTTGGACAACATTAAAGGCGATTTTCTCAGATTCCAGATTTTCAAATAGTTGTATCTCGGCCAAATATTGTCCTATCCTTATAAACCATACATCAATGGAAAGCTTATTTATTGCTTATAGATGATGTATAAATCTCAATTTTAATAAAATGACCCTTATGACTGGTTTTGTGGTCCAGGGTCACATATATTTAAAAAACTGCCAAATTAAAAGTTACCTAAAAGTACATTTTAAAACATTATGGATTAATAATATTTTTGTCAGGCTTCAAAGAAATCTCTCTTTACTCTTATCTAGAGCGCCGGCTGCATGCGCTCGGTCACCTTAAGAATCACCCTAATGAGGTTCAGTACTTCTGGCCTGGCCTGCATGTGGGTCTAATTCTGGATGACCATGTACCATTTCTCAACCAAGGTAAAAGACCCTTTCTGAGATTTATGAATGTTCATATAAAAAGCATTTAAGACTTACGTATGTATTTCTCTGTATTCCTAGGGGTCCGGATTCTCCATCTCATTTCGACTCCTTTTCCCGAGGTGTGGCACACCTTTGACGACAACGAGGAGAACCTGGATCGAATCTCCATCAGCAACCTCAACAAGATCCTGCAGGTCTTTGTTCTTGAGTACCTCAACAAGAAGAGTCAGAACCCTATCGCTGAAGGCTCCTAATGCTCCAAAATCTCCCATCATTCATATATCTCATTTCTCATACTGACAAGCGCAGGAGATTATGGTTCTTTTGACATTCCCGTTTAGCCAGTTTAATTTTTTAAACAATTTTTATCACACAATCAATTTTTCTCACAACTGGAGCTGTACTGTGGACTGTCTGTGGACTGTTAAAATTCAGAAGACATTTAAGGGATCCAGAATCAGACTCGGTATACAGGGTTCACTGTGTGTCAGCGACAGTGTTTTCTTTATATCCTCTGGCTAAACTAAATACTTACAAAATGAATGTTGGTACTCAATATATCTTTTTTTTTTTTGCTTGTTATATTAATAATAGAATTTATAGTAGCCTTATACTTTGTAGCCGTTTTGTCTTTAAATGTAAACTCTTTTATGAATCAACAAACATGTGTGAGGAATCATACTGTTTCATGATGTCTGTGTGTGTAATGATGATTCATTGACGTTGGGATCCATGTGCAGCTTTATTAACAATCAGACAGGCAGAGTTCAGTCAACAGCATACAGGAGTAACGTAGGCAAGGCAGAATCATAACCAGAGTCCATGCAAAGGGGTCGAGGCCGGCGGCAGACAGAGGAGAGAGTAAATCCAAACACAGAGCAAGGTCAAAGAGGCGGGCAGCGAACAATCAGACAGGTCTAAACAATCCAGGTAGGCAACAGGTAATCAAACAAGGTATGAACGCTCAGTAATGTCAGCAGTAGCAAAAACAAGACTTCGCAATGAGGGTAAGGTAGGCACTGCCTATATAGTCATGGTAATGATCAGCACCTGTGCAAGTAATCAATGTCAGGCATGGGGTGATGGGAAATGAAGTCCTAAGGAACAGTTAGTACTCCGGTGAGGGTTTCCTCTGGTGGGGATCGGAGGGAGCCACGGAGGCTTGATTTGTGACAGTGTGATTCTAAAAGCTGCTGCTATTGTCATGTGTTTCTCACTTACCAGTGGGATCTGAAAACTTTTAATGTAACTTTAAACAATATACTTTTAATGTTTGAAACTTTTACAGTGTGAAACAGCTAATAAACAGTTTACAAATCAGTGATAAAACCAACCTTCTGAGTGTTTGTTTAGTTATATATATATATATATATATACAGTGGGTACGGAAAGTATGTATATATATATGTGTGTGTGTGTGTGTGTGTGTGTGTGTGTGTATAGTATATTGTTTACTAAATCAAGTTGATTCAAGTTAGAAATCAAGTTAGTTCTGATCTATGTTGTAGGTTCTCCATCTGAAAATGCATATACACTGTAAAAAAAAAAAAAGTGACATTTACGGTAAAATACCGGCAGCTGTGGTTGCCAGAACTTCATCGTAAAAAATATGGTAGCAACATTTTAGGTTTTACAGACTTAACTTAAATTCACAATAAAATACCGTATTTCATTAACTCATGTAATGTTAATAAACCAACATATTGAAGTGTTAATATCTGTTTTGAACCATTGTAATGCACTGATAACCACCAGAAACTGGTGGTGATGAGAAAGTCACATGATGAACCAAAGCTCATCATAAACAGCTTTTCTATGAGCTGAGGGCAATATTTATATATAGAAGGTGCACAGTGTCATTCACACAAACACTAAACCCCATCATGGTGACACACATGATACTGAAATAATGCAATAAACATTAATTTAACAACATTAGGTGTAAGATTAAACCCTAATGTACACAAATGATAAGAAAAAACTAAGAAGAAACATGTTAATTCAACAAAAAAAACTTCAAATATGAAGTGTCATGCAGGGAATTCTGGGAGTGTCAATTTACGGTTTTTCACTGTAAATTATACAATGACATTTTCTTTTTCACTTCCAAAATCCCTATTTTTAACAGTATTTTACTGTAAAATTACATTAAATGTAATTACATTTATTCACCGAATATAGTATGGAAACTTACTGTTAACCAGTTAACAGGTTTTTACTGTAGAATTGTACTTTTTACTGTAGAATTGTACTTTTACTGTTAAAATTACAATCATTTTTTACAGTGTAGGCAGGAAGCTCTTAATGTCTATGTTTGCCTGTATCCTAGACTGCTTTCATCCGCACTGGATCTGTTCCCAGGCACAAGAGCTTACACACCACATGATCAAGATACTTCCATTAATTCCAGTGTCAAAGTCCCCGGATTTATTGCGACCTCATTTAGTAATATGGGTTTTCCATGCACTGGATGTAGTTATGGTATTCATTTCGAAAATATAGTCAATGCAGTGTGGTACAATTATCAGTTTACATTGTATAGTACTGTACTACCACAAGTCTACATTGTTGGCAATGTTTAGTCCAGTGTTATTTTAGTATTATTCATATAGTATTCATAGTTTTAATTAGCTGTACAATTTTTATTTTCGGTTTTAGTCAATTTTGATGTGCTTATTAGATTTTGTGTGTGTGTGTGTGTGTGTGTGTATATATATTTCAGTTTTAGTTTTAGTAATTCTGGCAGTTTTAGTAGTTCTTTTATCAGTTTGTCGCCAAGGCAACATTGCACATTACTGTTTAAGTTTTTTAAGCCTAAGGTTTTCTTTTAATTTCATATATTTTATTTCAGCTTTATTTTAATTAACAAAAATGTTTTAGTTAACAGTAACAACACAAGTTTGGCCAGACATCATAAAACTGGAATCTTGAAATCAAACTGAAATCAAAAAGTAGCTCTATTCAACAGTTTGTCTAATAGATTATCATGAGTTAAGCAGCCAACATTTGATGGTATGAATCATATGTTATTGCACATGTACTGTAGGCCTGTTACAGTTAACATGATAAAAATCAGTGAGTAGTCCAAAGGCTTTGAATACTTTCGCCACACTTAAAATATATGAATTTCTTTGCATTAAACACCAATATATAAAAGGGGCATCTTAAAACCCTTGATGCTAGAGCTTTTTTTTCAGACCTAACTGTACTTTTCTGAGCCATTTTTTTAATTACTTATTTTACTAATTAAAAAAATGGTAACACTTTACAATAAGGTTCATTAGTTAACATTAGTTAATTACTTTAGTTAATATGAACTAAGAATGAACAGTACTTCTACATTTAGTAAGTTAATGTTAATTCCAGCATTTACTAATGCATTATTAAAATCTAAATTTGTGCTTGTTAACATTAGTTAATGCACTGTGAATTAAAATGAACTAACAATGAAAAATTGTACACTCTAAAAAAATGCTGGGTTAAATAGGGACAAACCCAGCAATTGGGCTGTTTTGACCCAGCGGTTGGATTAATACCCAGAAGGTTGGGTTAAACAATTAAATTAAATTATTTTACTCAGCACTGGGTTGTATTTAACCCAGCATTTTTGTGTATGTGTATGTTCATTAACTAACATTAACAAAGATTAATAAATACTGTACTACATGTATTGTTCATTGTTTGTTCATGTTAGTTAATACATTAACTAACATTAACTAATGGAACCTTATAGTAAAGTGTTACCAATTTTAACTAAGTAATAAGTTGATGTTAAGAAATAACATCAAAATAATTCATTGTAATTCGTTTCGACCCACTTTATATTAAGTGTCTTCAACCACTGTGTACATTTAAATTAATCATTTGATGCAATGCATTTATCGTGGACACACGTTTTTACATTGCAATGATGTATTATTCAAATAAAATCCTGTACGTAATTACATTTGTAATTCCTTTCTGTAATTACATCAAATTACACTGTTGACCCTACATCTTAAACAACACTTCTATGAAACCTGTCCTTAAACTTACCCCTATCCCACTTCAAAAGCAGAAAAGTGTTCTGCAACTTGAACACAATATGTATCAAACAATTATTATTTAGATTTTTTTTGTCGACATTACCACATAGTCAAAGACACCTAAAATAGGCTACTGTAAAGTTGGACTAAATTAATCCAATAAATAATCTAATTATTAGGAATAAAAAATAAATAAATAAAAAAGCAGTTCCCCCACAAACATTTAATAAGTGTCCATTTGTTTGTTTGTTTAATCTTGATCAACTGTGTTCTACTGCTTTAAAGAAAGTAAAATATTCAAAATTGTGAATAAGTCTGGTACTTTACAAAGGAATCTCCCAAATAAATTCCTTTGCTCCAATAATGATGTCATATGGGCCTTCCTAATTTGAAAGCTAATGATTAACTGAACGGTTACAAACGCAAGCTCTGGAGAGGAGACTGAAGTAATAACAGTAGGTGGCTTATGGGATTACAATTCTGACACAATTCTGCGAGAGAAAGATCATATGTTGAGCACGCAAAAGTGCGTTTTGCACTTGCGCGAACTGAGTTTTGTTGGAGAAAATGTTTGTCTCGCAAAGAAGAAAGTATTTAGAGCGCACGAAAATCAATTTTGCATTTAAAATAAGTTTTTGGATGTGTGCAGAGGCACGCCCTCAGTGCTCCCTAAATGCCAACAGCTTGCTTGCTCAACACAACCTAGCCTTACAATGTGCCACAATTCCATCCAATCGAGGCTGCTAAATTCTGATTGGCTGCCTTGACAACCAATCACAACATTTCTTGCATTAGACAGCAGAAGAGGAAAAATACAGTGCATGCATAATTATTATGCAAGTTGAAATTTTGATTTTTTTTTTTCTTATAATGTTATTTTTTCTTTAATTTTCTTATTTAGAAATACTCTCTTCTTTGCGAGACAAACATTTTCTCCACAAAACTCAGTTCGCGCGCGTGCAAAACGCACTTTTGCAACCTCAAAATATGATCTTTCGCGAGCAGAATTGTGGCAGAATTGTAATCCCATAGCGGCTCGGAGCTCGGCAGCAGCAGAACTCCTCGTTGATCCTCCTCCGTTGGTTTGAGGGGAGGAACACACACTGAAATTTGATACATGTGCCTAGAGATGAACTCTTCTCCTCCTCGTGAGTTTATCCTGTTGGCTCAGTCCAAGTCCATGTGAGAGAATCGGCTGTATATGGAGATATCTCGCGAGCCGATTATTTCAGGATTTCTAGAGGACAGACTGAAAGAATTATATTGTTTCACAGTGCCGATCACATGGTGCTTGACGTACTTTATTATTACTTTATTCTTAATCTCCGTTGAGAATAGCTCTAACCGGTTGGACTGAGGTTTTAAAGCAATGGATCCAGTAACGAGGTGGACACCAAAACAGGTTGTTGACTGGATGAGAGGTGAGTTTAGGACTTGTTTCTGCATAATATGGATATTCTGCTTTGAAAATTTAAAATATAAATGGTCTCTCTCCGTCTAGTTACCCTTTGTAAGAAACTAGGACGTGTAGCCTACTTTTGTTTATCTGTACTTTCGGTGAAACCAAGATTAGTGTGTCAACAATGTTCAAGCACAAACAAAACAAACTTTTATTTTTAAAGAAACTCGTGTGGCAGAAAAATAAATGCATTTATGAAAATAACATCCCGCGGTTGCTATTTCCCGTTTTTGATTGTTATACACGCATGTTATGTGGGAGTATTCTACTCCCACAGTTCTTGAGATTGTTGAAGACAGATTTGTCAAACCATTCATCCTTTTTTTTTTAACTTCTAGAAGATAATTAGACCCTGCCATCAGATTAAATGATTGACAAATAAAGGACTATTCTTCAGTGTTGAAGAACTTGCTCATGTATAGCAGTGAATTACAAATTGGAATTAAACATTTGTCCAAGTGTGAATGCCAGTCAAATTCAAATCGGAACACTGTCTTGTGTGAATTCAAATCGAGTTCCGGCCATGGTATGTGTACAGGTGTAATCAATGGAAGGAAAGATTAATACAAGGGTCATGATAATGTAAGAGTCAAATGTGAATTGGACCACCTGTCCTTGCATCCCCTTACGAAAAAGAAGTTTATTCAAGTGTGCTATTAGTATACTTCTTTTAAACTAAAAATAGGAAAGTATACTTTTAGTCTACTTTTTATGTACTTCTCAGAAATATACTTAAAATGACATTTAAGTATACTTGACTTATACTTAAGTCTAAATATATTTGAGCTATAACTGTGTTCCTAGAATCCGTGTTTTCATTGTTATACTGTAGGGGGCGCTAGTACACATTTTCTGTACAGAATTTCCGAAAAACACAAGAGAAGAAGAAACCGAAACAACAGATGCTCCCACATGTAATCTAACACGATCATCAGATATAAAACAGCATCAAAACTGTGTAACATTATGGAATAAAATGTCGACCAATGAAGAGGTAATACTGACTGTCAAGCTTTGGGGTGTTGATCGACTCCATCTATGTTTTGATTATCGTTCTGAATCCAATTCATAGTCTTTTTTCAGCTTTTTGTTCAAAATGTTGTTTATTTCTTTATTTTTTATTTATGAAACTTATCCACATTCAAGTGTTTAAAAAAGAATGTGTGAAGCTAGAATAAAATGTTTTTGTTTACAAGCAGATACCCTGTTTTTTGATGTTTTGTATGTTCAGATATTCATGTAACAAAATATATACAAAGTAATACCTAAATAGGGACATAGTAGTATACTTCAAGTATGATGTAAAGTTCACTTAAAGAAAACTTACGAGTATTCTTGCAGTATAAAACTACTAAACTAGTAGTTTACTGAGACTATACTTCAAAGTGTACTAAACATGCTACTACAAGTATTTAATTAGTAAACTATCAGTAAACCTGTAAGTTCACTTTTAGTGTAGTTGCAGTACAAACTAAACATTACGATGTAAACTAGTTGTGTACTCAAAGTTTACTACTGTTATACTTAAAGTATACTTTTATATACTAGAAAGTGGGCCAATTTAGTCCCAATGAGTATTGAAATAGTACACTTACAAATATACTACTAGTACACTGTTATTTGTATACTTACTACATAAAGTATACTTAAAAATATAATTTAACTTTACTTAAGTATACATACTAAAATAAACTTGAAGTATACTACTTTTTGGTAAGAGGCAGTTATAGTCAAATTCCATAACGTTTACTACAACTGCTACTACTACTACTATTGTTATTATTAGGCTACTATCATTATTATGTCTGTTAGGGTCTATTTGGTATCTGTGTGGAATGAAAAAAAAATTCCAAAAAATTCTAAAAACTTCTAATAATTTTTTTGTATGAATCACCACCAACTCATAAAATAGTCATATTTTCTCATGAGATCAGTTCAGAAATATGGAAATAAGTGTTTCTGATGTCCCAAGCATAAACAATCTCTTTCAAGGAATAATTATTTTGTTGAAATCAAATAAAAAGCATTCGTATCAGTGGGTCTTAAAAGGTTGGTACATGCTTTAAATATGATTCATAGGGGGAACAAATATAGTTCACTTATATACTTGGTTCATTTGTCCCTAAAGTAATAAAATGTCTATTTTAGATTTTTGCACAGGCAAATTTTTCTGGCATAACCCGTGAATTTGACTTGGCATCTAAGACCTAAGAACTCTGTAAAATATTATGTTTTTGCCTCTCAAACTACTTAAAAATAATCATAGCTTTACTTTATAATTAATGTTACAATTTTTCGTTCTGGTGGTGAGTCCCTTATATATTACTTCATTTAAGGGACACATTCATTTGTCATTAATCTGACAGTACACTTATTGAGCGGGTATCCTGGAATTATAACTTGCTTAAGGGCACAAAGGTGTCAGTTAATGGATCAACTGTGCAGGGTTTGAACCAACAACATTCAGTTACCAGTCTTTAACTGCAATGCCATATGACAATTTGAATAGCCTTTGAGCACATTGTGGTATGGAAGTGTAAACTGTACTACTACATTGCAAACATGCAGAAAAAAGAACAAGAGCATCCGTTCTCTGTTGAATGAAATGCCCTAAGGCTTTAAAGGTTTATAGTGGTTCGTGTGTAGGCTTCTCTTTACTCTCAGTGCTGCTTTTTTATTTTTTGTCTTTCTTTGTGCTCTCGAGAGTCAGTTGAATTAAATGTATTTTTTTCCAGAGAAGACTAGCCTACCTACCAGGTGTGCTTAATTTATTTTTACTAAGATGCTTTATGTACTTTGCCTCTTATGCTAGTGTTAGCTTTAGATCTTTATCATTTTTAATTTTTTGCTTGTGCTCTTGAAAATTTTTTTTTATATACAGGTTTTCCAATTCTCACACTTTCTTCCATGTGACCATGCATGAACAGACAGTAAAAGTTGAATGTCAAGTCTTTAAAACCTTTGCTGATTTGGAGTATATTCATGGAATGTTCTGCAGAAACTGGAGTGAATAATTTAACACTTACAAGTTATGTTTCGGTCCTCCCTTTCTACGCCCACACTTGTTGAAGGACAGCTGGGTGCCTTACATTCTTTTTTAAAACTTCAGAAGCATCCAAAAAAAAAAGAAAAGTTCTCAAACTACTGAGATAATTGAGTTACAAAACCTCTAAATGACTTAAATGAGGCAAAAGCACAATAAAAATATGAAAATAGTTAGGGATGCACCGATGTATCGGCCAGTAATCGGTTTCAGAAAATTTTATTAAACATTTTTTTTGGATATCAGCTGATTAAAAACAGCTGATGATCAGGGTTGATTATATCCTGTCAGTCAAAAAGGGGAGGAAAAACGTGTCAGACTGCAACTTGTGTCTGAAGAAAATGTCTCTTGTGTAGAACTTAGGGCTGACGAAGTTAATGACACATTAACACAAACTCATTTAAAATAGTGCTGTTAACATACGAATCATTTGATACAATGCACATATTTTGTACATAAGTGTTTTACATTGTACATATATTTAAAAACTACCTGTATATAATTAAATTTGTTATTAATTTCTGTAATTACATAAATTTACAACGTTGATCCAACACCTAAACATACTATGAAATGAAAAATTTATATCACGGTATTTTTCAAAATTATACCGGTTTCACGGTCCATGACGGAATTTTTTTTTCATGCATGACCGGGTGTTAACCATATTTTCTACTGATTGAGAGGAAATACTGCAGTATATTGACTTAGAATGCCTTATTTTACTGTAATGATGAGTGAATATTGTCAAAAAATACCACACTAAATAGTGACTAAACACGCCCCCTTTTAATGTTAACCTGGAGTCACTCTCATTTATAATTGCGGCATCGTCTGATAAAATCAACATGCATCTACACTAAAGAGCGGCTATGCGGTTGTTTTAACTATATTACCTTTTTGTCTCTGATTACTTTTTATATCACTGCCTGCGTCTGAGTAACAAACTAAAAAAAAAAAAAAAGTGCATGGGATATTAACAGACAAACTACGCTCATATTTATAATTCCAGACAGGTGCTAAGAAATGCTGTTTTGTACTCATTTATTGACGAGTCGGCTTCTCTGCTGCTCACTGCACAGAACAGAGGTGACACTTCTCTGGGAAAGTCAGACCTCACGTTCACGGGACAGCACTGGCGAAATCTTCCAACTGAACCATAGCTAAGGTTTAACCAAAAATGTCGCTAGGTTTGTCAGTATGAATATTCTATTGAAAAAAGCTGCTAAAAGGGTCTGAAAGTTGCTCAATCTAGTGCTAAAGTTGCGCTCGTGTGTGTGAGACGCGGGAGCTGATGGCAGGGGGCGCTGGATATTTGTGGCGGTCAGTGTGGATATTGTGGATGAGTTCTTCTGTGTCATCACGTTCTATTAGTTCTACAGCTTCAGTTTCGGAACTTTCACGCTTGGTAACACATACAGCTGTTCCCTCACCACAGTGCAACAGTGAAAAGAGACCCCTTTCAAACAGTGTCGCGTTCCGAACGTTGTTTAAGCGACATACACCGGTATTGCGGTATTTAAAAAAGTCATATCATAACATAATTAAACACCGGTATTCGGTATGAACCGGTATACCGCCCAGCACTACTATGAAACCTGTCTCTAACCTTTCCCCGTATCCCACGTCAACAGCAGCAAATGTGTGATGATATGCTAGAAGGCAGAAATCCAGTCATGTGACTGTAGAAACTTCTTAAAGTTTCTGAACTTGTGTGTGTGTGTTTGTTTTTATGTTTATCGTTAATGATCTCATTGTCAAAAATGCTTTTTGTGTGGTAAAATTGAATGGATTTCCAAAGCATGACATTCAATAGATGTGACAGTGATATTTTAAGATATTCTGGGGAAAACACTGTCATCTTGATCAGCCTGGGGATGGTTGAAATTGTTCATGTTTTTCTTTGCTAAAAGTGTGGTATCAATCACTTGCTACTTTTACACACAAAGTTACCATTCTAACCAAACTCCAAAAGCATATCACTTTACAGTGACTATTTCAAATACTTCCATATTTGTAAACTTGAATAACAGGAATATATCAGTTGGGTAAGGCCACCTTTGATGTGGAACCAACAAGTGTACCTTTGCCATAGGTTCGTTCTGTTAATGATATTAATGCTTTAATCTAATGTTTTCCATCCACGTAACTACAACACCATATGTCAACCCTTAGATCTTGGTATCACCATATGGTGTCTACATAAGATTCTCATAAATATTTAATGGATACTCTCTGTTGAAGTTTAAATGGAAGAGGTGTCTGGAATTTCCTGTTCTCTTCTTTAATTTTACGGGACTGTATTTTAGTATTTTACTTTTCTTAAAGACAATGCAAAAACAAATACAGTACATAATTTTATGGCATTGATTCTTTCTCAGATATTTTCATTCCAATACTCTCTTTACACAAAAGACCTTTGATCCCATTTTGAAAATCCGTTGATATTTGCATGAATCCATGCTCCGTTTATAACAGCACTGAAGTGAAAAGCCTTCTGGCTTTTGCATTCAGAACTGAACAGTGATCTCTATAAACATGCAGCTTAACGCAATGGGGGAAATGCAACCTTAGGTAGCACATCCCACACAGTTCACTGCCCCTCCATGGGTGCCTAGCCAGGCAGAAAGATGGACAGGACATTGTGGGTTCACTGCGGCAAAAGGCTAATCCAAAGGAACAAATGGAATGTCTATTAAATACACAAGATCACCAGTGAACGGGATAGAATGATCTCTGGGCAAAGTCAGATTTTGATGACCATCTTCTGTTCTTGTTTAGAGAGTTTTATTTATTAGGGGAAACTAGGTGTTCATTTAAACTTTATTCAAATTTTAAAAATCTGTTATTATTTACTCACTCTTATGGTTTTACAAACCCATAAGACTTTTGTTCATCTTAGAATCACAAGTTTTGTTAAAAAATATCTTAATTTGACATATTTTGGTCCTTACATCGAAAGTCCATTCCACCGAAACTTTGGTGCTTGGATGCAAAAATTAGATTTTTTTTAACTCATTTGATCATCAACCAGGTAAAAAAGGCACTGAAATAATCATGACAGAGTTATTTTTCTTCTTTGCTTATAGGTTACAAAAGTTGGAAATATCTTTACTGTTTGCAAAAATTCCATCGCCCCCCTACTGCTGATATGAATATATAAATATAATAATTAATTATAATTATAATTAGCAGTTAAGAGAGCATCTGATCATAGCGATATTGGATATGTTTGCAGCTTCACAGTATTAAACATAAAAAACACATTCAATTAGAATTACAACTTTTTTGATTTTTTTTAACTCATTTGATCATCAACCAGGTAAAAAAGGCACTGAAATAATCATGACAGAGTTCTTTTTCTTCTTTGCTTATAGGTTACAAAAGTTGGAAATATCTTTACTGTTTGCAAAAATTCCATCGCCCCCCTACTGCTGATATGAATATATAAATATAATAATTAATTATAATTATAATTAGCAGTTAAGAGAGCATCTGATCATAGCGATATTGGATATGTTTGCAGCTTCACAGTATTAAACATAAAAAACACATTCAATTAGAATTACAACTTTTTACAATTTCTACTATGAAGCAGCTCTCCAGTGTGTTCTTGTTTTTACTTGCGTCTGACCTTGACGGACTGAACAGAAGAAACAAATGTGATTTCCTCGTCAAAGACGGTAGAGCCATAGAGCCACACCTACCGATTATATAATCGCCACGGACCAATGGTAGTTCAAAGATGTTTACCAGCTGGAGAAAACATTTAAATTCACTTTGCCAAGCTGTTTTGTACGGTGGCCGCAAGAGCTCAACACGCTGCAATATAAGAAAACACATGCGAATAGAAAAAGCACCAGCAAATTAAGAGAACATCTTCATCAGTTTGACAACACATGCGCTGCAAATACTCACAACGCGACCAAATACAGAAATGCACTGCAAGTACAGAAAATGCACTGCAAAGACTCACAACACAACCAAATACTGAAATGTGCTGCAAAAACTCACAACACAACAAAATACAGAAAAGCGTTGCAAGTAGCACAGACCACAACGGAAATGTTTCAAGGGGACCCCAACAACCCTCACAAAAATGAACCGTTGTTATATTATAGTAAGTGTAGTAATGATGTTTTTTTGGCGTTTACTTACCATTAGCCTAGCATTTTTTTTTTTTGGTGATTACCATTTGTGTAACCACACAAATACCATGGTTAAACTGTGGTTAGTGTAATTTGTGATTACAATGGTTTAACCATAGGAACCATGTTTTTTTTTTATTCTTTTTTAATAGTAAAGTCATGGTTAATTTTTGTAAGTGAAGTTGTAAAAGTTAGCCAGCATACATAATGTTTCACAGTTACAGTACTTGTGTATTTCGTCAGCTTATTTAGGCTAATAATATCGAAAAAAGCTAAGAAATCATATGATCAAGATGTTAAAACAAATAAAAATCTCACCTTTCTGAGTAGACTGAAGCGTATCCCAGCCAAGTTCGTCACTTGTTGCTGTTCCCTTTTACATTTCCAATGTGGTCTGTGCGTATTTGCAGGGCGTTTCTGTGTATGATTGTGTTGCGAGTCTTTGCAGTGCATTTCTGTATTTGCAGCATGTTTCTGTATT
Organism: Sinocyclocheilus grahami; assembly: GCF_001515645.1. NCBI lineage: Eukaryota > Metazoa > Chordata > Actinopteri > Cypriniformes > Cyprinidae > Sinocyclocheilus > Sinocyclocheilus grahami. The sequence goes on from NW_015505821.1 coordinate 504,550, forward strand.
TTATTGTGTTGCAAGTTTTTGCTGCATGTTTCTGTATTTGGTTGCGCTGTGAGTATTTGCTGAGTGTTGTCAAACTGATGATGTTTTCTTAACTTGCTGGTGTTTTTTCTATTTGCAGGTGTTGAGCTCTCTCGGCCACTGTAGTTTTGAACTCCTGAAACAATCTCCAAATGAACTTCGTTTTTTTTTTTTACTCATACATTGCAAAACCCCATTATAAAAACCCATGGGAAAAGGGAATTTTCATTCATGTCCGTAGCACAAATGGTATGAACAACAGAAATAGTGTTGCTTATGGATTCAGTCTTTGCAAAAGCATATATTTATAAATGTTCTATTAATGTATTATAACATTTACACTAAACAAGCAAACAAACAAAGTTCAGTTGACTGCACTGATTGATAGGGCTACTGTAGTTCTCTTCCTCTTGTGTGGCTCCATTGCTCACAAAAGAATTGAGTCTCCCATTGCACGGTGTAAAGGTCACATTATAATACCCTCATCCAGCACCTGCATTTGGGTAAACAGAGGGTGTTACTGTGCATGCACAGACAAAGAGCCTGAACTACATCAGGGCATTGTGGGAAATCCTGCTCTCACCTTCATGTGGCCACTGCTGTAAAAACATATCTTAATTTACGGTGTCTTTGTTCATTGCATACTTGCAAATATTCATGCAAATGCCTATATCCTGACGATGAAAAGAAAAATTGCTTTGTATTTAAACAGTTGGGTTTTTATTTGGGGAAAATCAATCTACATATTAACAAAAGACCAGTCCAGCATGTCATCTCAATAAATGCGTGTACATGCTTGACATGAGATCCGAGAGTAACAGCATCACAGGGTTGAGTCAGTCGCTCATGTCATTCACTGAGAACAGCTTGGTGGATGTGACTAATCTACAGCAATAATTTTCACACGCTTTGAAAGACATCAGTCATAATATCCTTTGTCCGTTCTTTCAGTATTCACTCAGGATCTTTTCATTCGTTCACAACGTATTGATTTACTGTATTTTAAGTATAAGGAGTTAACTTGCATAACTTCAGTGAAATTGAATATGTCCCTAGAGTGCTGCATTCATGCACTACAATTGATTAGTAAATGAAGATATGTATCCTTTGTTACATTGTTGTGTCTAAAGTCTATTTTTCTTGGGAAAGAGCTAAAATAACAGACGTATAGCAGACTGTAGCACTGTCTCCAACCTCCTTTGACCTGTAGGGTTGGGTGGTATGGAGATACATATTGTGGCATGTGTTTGTGTTCATCTAAATTAATTTTTCACCGAAAGACTGAAATATGAACATTTAAACGGTAATAAAAACTTGATTCATTGATAAATGCATTAAATAATAAAGACAACCTTATTTTAGATATATATATATATATATTAGAGCCCGACCGATATATCGTTTTGCCGATATTATAGGCCGATATGAGCCTGTCACCAATATATCGGTATTGGCGAATATGCCGCCGATATGACATTTTTTTACAGAACATAACGCAGATAAAATGCTTGAAATGGTGTAATTACTTAGTTTGTCCAGCAGAGCGCACTCCATTGTTTGCTACTGGCGACCTGGATGAAACACTTCAAAGCTTAAGTCTACATAAAACTTTGAACGGCCATATCTCCGTAATGGCGCGGCAAATCCGCACCAAATTCGGGGGATCCCTTTAGCTCGAGGAACCCTTTAGAACGCGAATGAGTGTACGTCTAGAGGCCCGCTTTCGAATGAGACCACCCCCGCGTCGATAGCCCCACACAAATGGGAAAGTGTCCAAACTTTTGACTGGTATTGTACTATAATATACACAAAGAATATCGGCCGATATATCAATATCGGCATTTTTTTTACTCCCTAATATCTGTATCGGCCCCAAAAAACCCATATCGGTCAGGCTCTAATATATATATATATATGTTGTCAGTATTTATCAAAATGCTCCTCTCTAGAATCATTTTTTTTCTAGCTAACTCACAAATTATGGACATTGGCTTTTCTAAGGTAAATGTTAGGGATGCACTATATTGGATTTTTGCCGGATATCCAAATATGCCAATATTTTTCAACTCATCTTGGCCAAAATACGATGCCGATACAGATATATTTCCTTTTGTTTGGAAACAACACCAAGTCTCTCCTGTGCAGAGATTATAAACAAATTATTTTTAATTTTGGTTAGTTTTGAGCAATAGCTTTTATAATGAGAGTACATTAAAAGCTTTGAAAATAACTATTTAAAAAAATCACTAGCAAACTAAATCTAAAGCAAACAAGCTTTGCATTTAAGCTTTGTATTCCTTGTATTTAAGTTTTCATAATCATAATAAATAAATTCATAATAAATAATTAGGACCCGGGGGAGGCTGTTGCTGTTCTCAACGGTGACTGTATCGTGCACCAAACGCGTCATTCTGTTGACGCAGCATTCTCTCTCTCTCTCTCTATATATATATATATAGCATTTCCAAAAAGTTTTTTCAACATGTTTTGTGCTAATGAACAGCATTCCTTTAAAAGTCGTTATTGCATTTTAGCTCTTTTCGGCAGGAAGATCCACAACCACCAATAGAAAGGGCAACACATTCCTCTGAGGTCTTCTGGCTCTGATTACACTTTTTTACTCTATATTGGGTCTGTTTGCAACCAGCAAGCTGAAAAATTATGCAGGAATTCCATAATTAAGATGTTTTCCATTGGTTCAGTACATGTTTAATGCTAAAATAAGGGTAACAATAACAAGGTAGTTGTTAAGATATGGGGTTAACATGGGAGGTTTGTCTCTGTAATTAGGGTTTGGCAGAAGGCGATGTGGCAGAGTCTGGTAAGGGTAGACCCAATCACAGATGCCTTTTTGTTTTCAAAGTTATTTCTGATTACATGTCTCTCAGACTGACTTTCATCGTGTCTGCGCTGTTCAGCCACAACAATTACTGTATAAGGAGTTAATGAGGAGATTTTGGCAAGCATGAGAACACTGAGCGGCTTGTACAGGTCTGTCTATGAATGGCTGCTGGCAGAAGCCACACAGTTTCTGTGTGCAGACAACTGGAATGTGTGAAACCACCTGCATTGTATTATTATGGAAATCATAACAGTCGTTTTTAAAGAAGTACTCACAGGTGTTAGCAGAAAAATTAAACAAAATCAGAAATTAAAGTGCTCAATATGAGAAGGAAAGTAGGGACGTCTCATCAATCACTTTAAGCTCAAAATGTAGTCAAAATATACAAGCACACTCAATTAACACTTACTCACTAGAAAGTTTAATTTTTGTTCAGTGTCTGTGCTATTTCTCTTCAGGAGTAATGACCGATAAAATGTCTTTGTTAAAATGCCAACATGGGCATCTATTGTTGTTGCGTCCACCAGTAGTTTGTTGTTGATTTGTCTCCTCCATTTCTTCTTCAGCTGTGAAACAATAGCCGGGGTTGAGCACAAATAATACTAGACGCATGCACAAGAGAGTACATTTGGTTTAAGCCCAAAGTATACCTCAGTTTTGATGTGAATACTTAGTGTACACATTCAGCCGAACGCATAGTCTTTTAAAGTATATCTACAAATTGAGTGTACAGAGAACATTAGGTTTAAGCTTAAAGTATACTTCAGTTTTGTGTACTGTATGTGTAAAACCGAACATGTAATCTTTCAAAGTATGCACTTGAAAGTTTCATCCTTGTCCAGTGTCTGTGCTATTTCTCTCCAGATGTTGTGACTTTGTGCTCTTTTAAATTAGAGTTTTGAGTGTCTCCTAACACAAGCACAAAAGGCTATTGTTGTTGCAGTCTCCAGTACTTCTTCTTTTTCACTATGAAGCCATGAGCCGGGACAGTGTCACAATTTTGTAGACCAACTAATTAGTGCTAAATAATTTAAGGCACACAGATGAACTAAGAGTATGTGGCGATAGAAGTATACATTTTATAAACTGTATAAATCAGGCTGTGTTTATACATTGCCTTGCTGATGACGAAATTCATGCCATGTGCTTTGTACACATACACGTAAATACTGAAGTAACATTGGGCTTTATTGTTAAAGGGATTGCGCATTGAAAGGCATATCAATTGGTCTGTCATAATTTTTTGCATACATTTTTATGCATGTGATTCATAATTTCTTCAAAATGATATTATGTTGATTCTTGCACATTTGCACATTTACCATCTACACTTAACCCAACCCTAAACCTAACTGATAATAAAACCAAACATGACATAAAAACACATTTGCTGAAGCAACCATGCCATTTTAACTTGCTTCTACAAGTCTTTGAGCTGTACTAGATGAGTTTCCGAGCAAGTTTACTACATCAGAAAAGCCATACATATAGAGCTGCTTATGTATGCAAACATTTAAATGTATTAGTTTACAAATACATTTTACAGAGGTAATTCTTAAACTCACTGACCCAGAGTTAATTCTGATAGAGATGATTTTTGTAACCCTCAGCAAACCTGTCAGTTAAAGGGTTAGTTCACCCAAAAATGAAAATTAGCCCATAAATCACTCACCCTCAAGTCATCCTAGGTATATATGACTTTCTTCTAGGGATGCACGATATATCGGCCACCATATCGGTATCGGCCGATAAATGCTAATTTTTTCTGTTATCGGTATCGGCCTGATAAGAAAATTTGGCCGATATCTTAAAGCCGATAAATAATGCATTATTTCCTTCAGAGACACTTCAGATGCGCGCTGTTCGTTTTTTGTGCAATTGTACGTTGTAATATTGTGTAGCCTTTTGTGCAATTGTACGTTGTAATATTGTGTTTATTTGATGTATATCTGATTTATCTCATATAGAATGCGTTTGGTTAAGTTAAAAAGAGCGCTTCAGTTTACCGGTGATCATCTTTAGCTCAGCGCACGCAGCTCAAACAGCAGTGCACAACATTAATAACTATGATTGGGAATGTCATGTATATAACATTCTAATGAGAACATTATTATAATAAAACGTTGTGAATTCTTTGGGTTTAGTTGCCGTGTTTCAGCGCGTTGTTATGGGAAGAGCACATCCACAACAGGATCACACATTCTGAATATAGCA